>NC_056736.1:735611108-735911108 GCF_019279795.1 Protopterus annectens
GGTTATTATTGGAATGTTATCAAATAATTAAGTAATATTCACACTTTGTTATCCTTTTAATGCAGGTTTATATTCTATATATCCTTTAAAAATGATAGACTGATTTATATTAAATATCTCATACAAATAGTGCTTGCTGAATCATTAAATGTTATTTCTTTAAATACAAGATCTTTTTAGTGGATAACATACTTTGAAATGTTTTTTGTTGTTTTTTAGTGGTTTGGAAGGGTTTGAAGGATTGACGTATAAATCAGAGGTGGCTTGGATTCACTCGTGAATGTTTTGTGTGAATTGTAGCTGCTAAACTGTTCATTTGCAAGCCCTTGTCATGAGGGGCCAACTTGAAGCAACTGAATCATGAGCATTTTGTGATGCTGCAGGAGTTCTAACATTCTAAGAACAGTCCAGGTTACTTCTTTCTATCTAAAAGTGAATAATCATAATATTTTCAATCATATGCTAAGATGTCAATGAATACAAGTTAGACAATAAGCAAAAGACAGTGAATTGCATTCTAAACCACTGCCCATTGTTAAATGGTTCTCAATGCTTGCAGTATACCAAAATACATTTTATATATTAGTCTATAGAATGATACTTCTGATAAGAAAAAATAGGATTGTGTTTCTCTGTTATTGTCTCTTTAATGATAACAAAACTTAACATCTCAGAACAATTTATTATGGAAAGTTTAAATCTTAAAAGGGAATGTTTTTCACATGTTTGTTCAGATATTATTAGGCATAACATTTAAGGAAAAAAATTGGACTGATTCTAACTGTAGTACTAGATTAAAGAGTATCAGACATATAAGAGTAAATATAAATGTTCTGTTATATGACACTCTACACTAGGATTATAGCTAGAATATAAAACCTAAGAATATAGTAATAGTACAAGACAAAGTATACAAACAGAAATAGAAAGAAATCAGAATAAGTAAATATGTATAGTGTTAAATAATATAAATATGCTTACAAGGCTGGGAGGTTGGTATAGTGGTTATGGTGTTCACCTTATAAGCACAAGTTCCAGGGTTTGATTCCTACATAAAGTAATTGGCTGGGCTTGGAATAGCCCACAAAGACAGTTAACCTGGTACTAACATATGATCCTATGTACACCTTTACACATAGTAAATAAAATAGAAAAATAGAAAATCATCTGACCTATAAATTATTAAATATTCAAATAACAACTGACCTCCTCCCTATAGTAGACCAGAGATATAATGTGAGGTACAGGAAAAGGTGATTGTGGAGATATTCAGTTTGGTCAACTTATAATAAAGATTCTGAACACCTGTTTAACTTTTCTTATTCATAACAACTCACTGATGGGCTTTTTTAAGATGATGCATACTAACATGAGACAGATTGATATGGATCAGAAGCATGAGCTAAGCTTTGTTAGTCTAATGGAGAGTTTGAGAGGTAGTTTGTCCATCTTTTTCAAAAACTAGGACTATGTTCTTCCTTGGTAGAATGTTTTTTGAGTTGTATCATTTTTGTTTCAAAAGTTTTGTCCATAGATGAAGATTTCATATTGTTATATAGAAAACATATATTAAGTTCTGTGCATTAATGTAATTTCATCACACCTGCATTTTTTTCTTTCTTATATAAATGTCTGATTTTAAATACATACCTATTAATATTAATTGACTGGATAATCCAGTAATGAGGAGGAATCTGTTCAAATACTTCAATTGCATAAAGCTCAAATAGTGTTTCTACAGGAAAGACATTTACTTAACAAAGAGGTAAATAAACTTTCATTAAAGAATTATTTGGTTTTGGTGGATTTTGGCATTTGAGCTAAAAGAAGAGGCACCCTCATTTTATGGAAGAACTCACCAGCAATGCCTAAAGTAAAAGATACCTATGTTGATAAAATTGGTATGTTAAGCATTCTTATAAATGAGTGGAATGAAAAAAATATATATATTGGTGAACTCTTATTAGATTCCAGGGGTTGGAGCTAAAGATGCAAAAAATTGCCTAGATATTATAGCCTATTATATGAAAGGTGAGAACATAATGGCTGGTGATTTTAATTCTATTTTATCAGACAAAGATTCCAGTGCAGATAGAAAGCTGAGCATCACACCTTCAGCCTAATGCTTAATGCATTTTGTAAATCTAATTAATTTAAAGGCTATATATATATATATATATATATATATATATATATATGAATTAAGGCAAACAAACTCACTTCAATTTATCCATTATTCATATAGATATGGAGCACAAACAAATACTGATAACATTTTTGTCTCAAACAATCTGTTATCACATATCAGAGAAGTTTGAATAGTTTCATGGCCATTATTGGACCATAATGCTATAATCTTTAATATTATTTTAAAAACTGACAATCTAATACATCACAGGGGGTTACCAGCATTCATTACTAAAATAAAAAGATTCAAAGACTGGTAAGTTGAAAAGATGAAACATTTGCTAGAAATAAACATGAATGGGGAAGTAACTGACATTGTCCTGTGGGATTCACTAAAGGCTTAGTTAAATGGAAGACTTACATGCTGGTATATTAGTGAAACAAATGAATGGGACAAATAATTGAATGTACTACAAGCCAAAACAGACACACGAAAGTCAAATCTAAAACCAAATGACATTATCAATCAGTCTGAACTTAAAAACTTAAATACAAAATATTCTGAAATTCTAAACCATTAAGTTTCAATAAACCTGGAAAAACTTAAACTTCAGGCATAGTCAGTAAACCCTTTAAGCTTGCATACATTTGCTCTTAGATCAAAGAAAAAGAATAAACTAAATCATATCAAAGAAATTGGGTCTATATTATCAGACTGAAAGTGCATATGTGCGACTACATAAAAGTCGATACATAATGCACAAAACCTAAAAATAGTGAACGGCCACATAAGCAAATTTTTCCCTAGGGAAAAACTTACATGGCCATTCACTAAAAAAATAATTTAACATCATAAACAGGTGGGGGCCTTCACCCCCACACCCAGCAATGTGTGGGGCTCTGCCCTCACACCCCCTAACTAAATATACCAATTCCGAGATCGCACTATAGGGAAGGAAAGGGCAACTCCCTGAAGTTGGCCAACTACTTCCTTGCCCTATGACATATTCATCAAATTGCTTAAATGTGATTCAATGATTATCTGTTGCTGTTTCTGTATTTGCTTGGAAGCATTTACATGCTTCTAATATAGACCCAAAGAAATTATAGCACATATAAATAATAAAAGAGAAAGTAGTACAGATATTAAAGGTATTCTTGAGGGCTTTAAAATATTTTATGAAAATATAAATAATAATACAAATAACCTAGATAATATAACATAGCTGAAACATTTCTAAGGGAAAATATAAATAATAAATTAACAAATGAACAAATAAAAAAAATTGACAGACCATTCACTTTGACAGAAATAAAAGATCAAATAAAAAGGCAGCGGGCTTAGATGGTCTTATACCAGAACTAAAATACTACTGGATGATGCAGTTAAAATATTAGATAAGGTCTATAGAGAAATAAAAACAACTGCTAAAGTCCCCCCATCATGGAAATATTTCCTTATATCATCTATTTTAAAACAAGATAAGGATCCTACAAAGTGTTCATCATACAGACCCATTTCACTTTTAAATGTGGACTATTATATGTTTGTGTCCATCTTAGCTAACAAATTTAATCTACTTATACCTAAACTAATCAACAATGATCAGACTGGGTGTATTTTAAATAGACAAGTACAGGATAATATAAGAAGAACGCATACATTAATAGACTATGCAAATAAAAATAAAAAAGAGCTTTCTATCATTAGTCTTGATTTAGTTAAGGCTTTTGACTCAGTTAATTGTTCGTACCTGTTTAAAACATGTAAAGTATATAATTTCTCACCTGAGTAAATTACATTAATTTCTAAGTTATACAATAACTCTTGTGCATTTGGTAAAATAGGTTATTTTCTTTTTAATTCCTTTAAATTACGAAAAGGTGCAAAACAGGGCTGTCTATTGTCTCCTTTACATTTTGCATTAGCTATAGAACCCTTTGCTAATAGTATAGATCCAATAAGGACACTAATGGTATCAAAATAAAAGAAGCTTTCAAACTAAAGATTCAGCTCTTTGCTGATGATCTTTTACTAACAATAGGAAATATAGAAAATTCATTAGAACATATAATTAGTTGTCAATTTGAAGAAATCTCAAACTTAAGTTTTAATCCTGATAAAACAAGTACATTATTAATTAATAAAAAATTTAAAAAATCATAAAAAGTAGAAATCAAATTAAATGCCTTGGTATAATCATTATATCTAATAGTAAAGAAATGACACAAACAAACTTTTAATAGGTTGTTGATAAAATTTTAAGTTTAGTCACAAATTGGAATAATTTTTTTCTTTACCATGAAAGAACAATTGATGTTTATTAAGATGCAACAAAAATGATGAAGAAGATAAATAATAGTCTACTTAATTTTTTTGGCATCCTAATAAACCAAGAGTTTCCTTTGATAGGCACAGAAAAGGTTGGGATAATGGTGGAATAAGATTCCCTGGTGTTCAATTGTATGCTAATTAAACAGTTTTAAAAGCTGTAGTGTTGTAGATAAATTCATCTTTTGATTCAAAATGGAAACAAATACATCAAGAAATATTATTAGTAAATAATAAATATATCCAAACCAGTCATAAAAAAAATAGTACCTAATAGTTTTATTTGGTTATTAAAAGATTTGTGTGCAAAATGTATTACACCATCTTCTCAAATTCCCTATTTAAATAACATAATTTCCTCTTTCCAAAAGTTCACATATTCTAACCATTGTATTAAAGATTTAATGTTTTCTATGTTTCCAACTGCATATACAAATGACTGCTTAGAAACTCAAAACTTCAACAAAATTCTAGTATTGAAACAAAAAAGTGTTTTTCAGTAGGAGTAGTGAATTTCAATGTACGATGTATATCCCATGTCAGATGTGGAAACATCCACTGTACATTTTGAAAATCAACCGTCTGCCTCCTGATTGTGTGTTTTTTAGTAGGAGTAGCGAATTTTAATGTACGTTGTATTTTTACCTGTCAGATGTTGAATCATCCACTACATATTTTGAGTTCAAACTATCTGCATCCTGGATGTCGTCCCCTTTAAGTTAATGATGACGACATCTTCAGGAGCACTGCGGTCTTGTTATTTGATAGTGTAGTAGTCTGGTAGTGGAAGAAGGAGCGTTGTTTGATAAACTTTTAAGAAGTGATGATCGATACTTTCATAGTAGTAAGTGTAGGCTTACCTTTTTATTCACATGATAAGCGTTTTAGCGTAGAATAGCAAAATGAGTTCATGTTTTTTATATGGAGTTGTCCGACAACCATTTGTGCCTGTGGTCTGTTATTTGTATTACAAGGATCATGAAATGTATCTTATGATTATTTAATTTTGTATTCATGTATTTCTCTACCTTTTTTACTTATGTTTATATGGAGCAATGTGCACTTTAGTTTTTTAGTGAATACTTCTTGCATGTAACGAAGCGGTTTGCATTGTTTAGAATGCATCCTGCACGAGATCGACTGCTTTTACTCTTAGTTAATTGCCTATGTGTAATGACTTTTTTAACCAATGGGAGGATGGATTATGTTATAAAGACAGTTGTTTGAGTTTTTGTCGTTGTTATACAGTCTGAAGAAGCCACATGGCGAAAGCGCTCACTGTGATTAATGGATTTGTTGCTCCACATTGCTATTGTTAGCGTGGTGATTTCCTGTTCGGAAGTTTTGGTATTTGAAGAGTGGTTTTAGTGAAGGGTCTACTTTCACTATACAAAAACTGTTGGTGCTTACCGTTTAAATTTGGAATTGGGCCATTCTACACCAGCATCCGCTGTTGTTTGGATAAAAAAAATAGTACCTAATAGTTTTATTTGGTTATTAAAAGATTTGTGTGCAAAATGTATTACACCATCTTCTCAAATTCCCTATTTAAATAACATAATTTCCTCTTTCCAAAAGTTCACATATTCTAACCATTGTATTAAAGATTTAATGTTTTCTATGTTTCCAACTGCATATACAAATGACTGCTTAGAAACTCAAAACTTCAACAAAATTCTAGTATTGAAACAAAAAAGTAACTTAATCTATTGGTATTAATTCTTAAATGGAACTGATATATATATATATATATATATATATATATATATATATATATATATATATATATATATATATATATATATATATATATATATATACTATTGAAAATTTAAGGTCCAAATACAATCAAGACTCTGAGAACTGGTTAATTTTACAAATATTTAGAGACTTTGTAAACACAGAGGTAAATAAGATATTTAACCTGGATAAGAAATCATTCCCCATATTATTAGAAATCTTAATAAATATCAGTAACAACTCAATGAAAACAAAATCATATTTTCCACAAATTTATAAAATTGTTAAGTTAGATTTCACATATTTAGACAATTCCTATTGGAACTACTCATCAAAAATTAATAATGAAGACTTTTCTAAAGAATGCAAAAAAATAATATTAAAATCTACAGATTAAGTGACATTTTCATTATATTAGAAAATTTTCACTTGGAAATCTTTACACAGAGCTTTTGCCACTCCTAACAAAATTGCAATTATGTATAAACTAAATAGAACTAAACACTGGAAATGTGATTCTGAAATAATAGCTGATTGGACCCATATGATATATGAATGTGAACCCATCTCCCCTTTTTGGAAAGAAATGAATAACTTTATTCAAGCTCTATGGTCAGATAGATATAATATTTCTAAATCTTTAGTTTTATTTAATACTCTGATTCCTGAGGCAATTTCAAAAATCCATTTGCCTCTTCTTTGCTCTATTCTTGCTATAGTCAGAAAAGTAATTACTAAAAATTGGAAAAGTAAAGTTACCCCCTCTAGTGTTGAATTTATTACTATGGTAAAAATTGTTTGCAGTACTGAATTGCATACTATAAAGATCATAACTTCTAATATTACACATTCATATACATTTTGGCTTTAACTTAAAAGACATGCTTGAAAAATATTAATTGTAATTTGATGTATAACTTTGATTTCTTGATCAGCTGTGGGCCTACATAAATAGCTGTTTGTTTTATAAACTGATTTGTTTATTAAATTAAATTAAATTAAATTAAATTAAAAAAGACTCTCCCCTGAAAATACATTACTCCTAGTTGGACTACCCTGGTCAACAAAGGATATTTAAATTAAAAGTTTTAAATTAAATCCATATCTCTGCCTTCATTTCAAATGTTAAGAAGAAAATAATATGCACACTGGCATTTTTGAACAGTGTTTATGTAATTGGGTGAAGAAAGATGAGTAATGGGACACCAGAATGGTTGGGGGAGTCTGCCCTATTCCCCTACCATGGGCTACATCTGAGTGTGATCCCTCTCTGGGAGTGATGGAGATGAAGTGCCTGAGATTGTTAGTAGGATGCACACTATGGGACAAAAGAAATGAGGACATCAGAGCAGAAGCCAAAGTAGCTCCAATTGCAGACAATGTCAAAGAGAACAGATTATGATGGTTTGGTCAAGTGTGCAGAAAAGAAGACAATCTGGAGAAGAAGATTTGGGACAAGCTGGAAGAAGAGGAAACTGTGGCATTTAGGAAACAGATGGATGGATTGTGTGAGATAAGACCTGTATGAGCCAAGCATGCCTGTCATAGAAGGTAGGAGAGTGTTATCAAATCGAGAGAGATGGCAAAAGTTGGCACAACACCTCAACCCCATGTAGAAATGAGAAAAAGGTGGTTGTTGATTGTGATGCTGATTATGAAGTGTTCTCTAGTTCTTCCTTGTTCATCTGGTTCTCCTAAGTGATTCCCTGAATTGTTTTTTTAATTCCTCCACTACTTTTTTCCCTTTCCATTTTGTTCTCTTCCCATCTTCATCCTGTCCTGCCCAACTTACTTTCCTCTCCATTTCATGGAAGTTGGGACATGGTCTGAGATAGCTCTTGTTCCTCTGGTAACTTGCTCCACTTCCATTATGGACTTTCTCCACACTAGAATATAATCCAACTTGCTGTCTTGATCTCGTTCATATCTGAAAGAAGTGTGATATTTCTGAGTTGCATTTTTGACTCTCCAGCCACTTATCCAGTCCCTATTTCCCAACTCTACTAACATTTCTTTCCTCCTCCCTTCTTGTGCAGTTTCTTACTTAGGGTTAAAATTGGACCCCACCCCCCATTAACTTTCTTTCTTCCTTTCTTTTAGTGTTACTTCCTATGTTATCCCATTTCTTGAAAAAATTGTGGAAGAATCCCCCTATTACCCTGGTTTGTCTTATAAACATTCATAGGTTCATAGATTGGTACTAGGCTATCGGCCCTAGGGCCTATACAAGCCTAGCCATAACAATTCCCTGGCTATTTCTTCCCACGGTATTTACTTCCCTGGACCCCTGTCTAGCAGGGCGACTAACATAATCCTCGGGGTGAATATCCTATCTCCCATTCAATCATCAAGGTTCCTTTTGAAGGGTTCCTATTAGATGACCGAAGACCCAATCTTTTGAATGCGTCTTTTCAAGTTCGGCCAAGACACATTCTTTCAAAAGCGTCTTGGTCGAAATTGAAAAGATGAAAAGGCAAAATGATGAAGAAGTATATAAGCGAATTCTTTCCCTGGGAAAGAAATTGCTTGGCCGGGTCCATTAATTTGCCATTTTCGTCACTGTAGTGTGATCTCAGAGTTGGTATCTTTAAGTAGGGGGAGTGTGGGGGGGCACAGCCACCCATGTTGGGGGGTGTGGGGGTGAAGCCCCCCACTTTATGTTATGTTTTAAGTGTTTTTTTTTTTTTGGAACAGCGATAGCGATTTTTTTCCCTTGGGAAAAAAAATCACTGTTCTAAGCGTTCCAGTTTGTAAGCTTTCACTTACATGGGGGCGATAAATCATCGTTTGCTTTTCTAAGTGTTCGATAATTTAATATGGACCCCTTTTGAAAAGAACCAAAGAGGCGCTGTGCTTGACATGTATGGGCAGTCTATTCCAGAGTCTGGGGAGTCTCTGGGTCAGGAACCTATCCCTCCAGCGTGTTGTGTTCATTGTGATGACAAGGTTTAGATCCTTGGAGCGTGTGTCTCTGAGGGGTTGGGATTTCTTTAAGTGTAACATGTCCAACAGCTCTGGGTTTGACATGGCCTTGTATGTTAAGCAGAGATCGCCTCTGAGTAGACGATATGCGACAGAGTATAGCTGGAGTTTTTTTAGACGGTCAGCATAGGGCATCTGCTTTAGGCCTGTGATTCTTTTAGGGAGGTATTTCTGCAGCCTTTCCAGTTGTTGCAGATGTCTTGAGAGGTACATACCAAATGAGACGTTGTATTCTATAATGGGTCTAATGTGGGATGAGTACAGTGTGACAATGACCTCCTTTTTTCTGGATGAAAAGCCCTTAGTGATGAGGTGTGCCACATAGAAGGATTTCCTGACTGTTGTGGCGATCTGGTTATCGAAGGTGAGACCACTGTCCACCTGTGTCCCTAAGTCTCTTATGACACTTTTGGTGTTTAGTGTACTGCCACCTATGTGGTAATCCACAGGTACATGTTTTTCCCCAAAGGGGATAACTATACATTTCTTGGCATTAAGCTTGAGCCCATGGTTCTGGCACCAGGCATCTATTTCTATAAGGCCCTTTTGTAGAGTATCCACATCATTTGGGGATTCGATAATGTCTCCCAGTTTGCAGTCATCTGCGAACTTTGTTAGCCAGAGTCCATTAGTTCAGAGAAGTAGCTTCCAAACAAGAGCGGTGCCAGGACTGAACCCTGAGGCACCCCATTTGTCGTGTGGGCATTTCCAGGTTTACTCCTTTCCCACTATTACTTCTTGCCACATTCCCCACCTCCCCTCTTTGCATGATTCTTCTTTATTCCCACATACATTTCGATCTTTCCTGAAAATTGTTGCCACCTCTCTCTCTCTCTCTCCCTCCTTACATGGCCTGACTCCACCATAGGTTAATCCATTACCTGAAGTTTTCTTACCTCTGTGATCTCTAGCTCTGGTTCTTGCAGTAATCCTATGTCAGTTTTGTCTCTTGTACCTTGCTTGATAATTCTCTCCCTTTTAATTGGGTTGAATAGCCCCCAGACTCAGATGATTATCTTTACTTCTTCGTCCCATCCTTTACTATCTGGCTTCCTTTGTGTCCTTCCTCCTGCCCATCCTTCTGTGCTATCCATGCCTATGCCCATTATGAGTTTGTTTTCATCTGCTTGCTCACTGTCTGCTCTCCCACATCCTACTTTGTAATTTTGCTCTTTCTCATATATCTTTCTGTGCTTTACTCCCGTCTCTGTACTCCCTTCCTCTCTTTTTCTTCTGTCCCTCCTCCTTGCCCCCCCTAGGATTTCCTCCTGAGTGAGTCCTTCTCAATCACTCCTTACCCATGTCGTATGCCTCTTTGTTCTCTGCTTCCCTACCACATCTCTCCCTGGACCTCCTTTTGTTTCCTTTATCAGCCCTTGTTAAAATTTTGCACTTGGGGATTTCAGTTTCTCCTACTTTTGACCCAGCCTTGGTTGCGAATCACTTTGCCCACAGACAATTCCATTTTAGCTCTTTTGGGGCTGTTTCCTGATTCACAGTCTCATAAACTATAATCTCCGCTTTTTCTCTTACTGTAAAGGGTTTCTCCTCTAGTCGTTACTCTTTTCTACAGGGTCCATTTTGTTCAAATTGGCTCATTCACTGAATTTTATCCATGTGTGTTTTTAATCCTTGATGTGCTCCATTGTTCGTCCATTATTTACAACTTACACTGCTCCCTCCTCTTCCCTTCAGTTTTTGCCATCCCCTTAGTTTTCTTGTCGATGTGTTTCTCTCCCCTCCCCTTTGCTCTCTGCATCTCCCATTTGTCATTTCTTTTTGGAAGGCAGAGATCTCAGTATTTGAGTGCACTCACAAAAGTTACAACATACCCCAAATGACCAATCCTTTTAAAGCAGTCCTCCACAGTTTTTTTTTTCATTTTGGCCCTGATCCTGTCCTTAATTTGTATATAAACCCCAGTCACTGTTATGTACTGTCCGGTTCTTAAAGCAATCGGCTTTCCCCATCATCTGCTGCTGCTTGTCTGCTTTATGCTATTGGAGGGGAAAAGACGAGGATGAAGAGCTGCACCAACCTCTGAGTGGCACTCTGTGCTGTACGTTGCACTTTTAGCTGTCCTTTTTTCTGTGGATTTCCAAATTTCTTTTTGTAAACAGTCATTCCTCTGAGATATGCTTGCTCTCGACTTTCTGTTGAATGCAATAAAGAGTTAATTAGCATGGTTAAACCACTTAGAAAAGTAGAAGTATCTGTTTCATTTCACTCATATCCTGTATACCTGTTGTAGTAAACGTGATCTTGTATGCCCACCTACTCCAGTCATGAATGACTGTCCATTGCAATTCCTCCTTGCATTTGTTGGTGGGGGGGGGGGTTTCAGTTATTTTTTCTTCCACAGTGGCTGCCTATCAGACTACTGCCATCTTAGTCACCAACAACCATCAGGGGGACTGTAAGTGACCCCTTCACTGGGAGGGTCTCCCTACTGTGACAGAAGTCTTGCTGCAAAATGAAGGTGACAATACCTTGTGCAGGTTCTGCAGGGGCTAGTTCACACAAGACAAGTGTCAGAATTGATTGGCTGAGAAGACTTTATCCCTCTGCACCACTGGGGTAACATTTACATTTGTTGATTGCTACAACCACTACTGTCTCTTTCCAGATGGCATTCTACTGTATTTCCCAACCACTTCCTTTCCCTTTGCTGTACTGACCTTGTTCCGTTGTGGCATCTGCGTTTCATCACTCGTCTGCTGTCACTGGAATGACCTGTTCCAAGGCTACTGTGATGCTTCCCTCTTGATGTATCCTCACCTGCTATGTGACTGTTAGCATGGAAGGTTTCTCTACTTATACCTGGGCTTTGATTATCTGAAAGCTGTCCCTATCCGTGCTTGCTTGTTAATGCTGTCACTACTAACAACATCCATCAGGTTTATCTTTCTGTTGGCTTTGCTGTTCAGGCTGAGCTTTGTTTGTTTGTTTATTTGCCTGTTTCTGAACTAGGGTATAAAACTGATACACATGGAAAATTTTCAGATTCAGCCCAGGAGTAAATGTCAATTGCTAGGAGAATATGTGGCTACTGGTTATGGAACCAATGACCATTTCAATGACAATAAACATCTGTGAATGTTTGAATAGAAACATTAGAACAATGATGTTGGTGTAATATTACAGAATGTCTCTTACACCATCCCCCAAACAGAGGAATCCTCTTCCCTTACTATACAGAATCACTTCCAAGCTTTCATCAGCTTGGGGAACATTTGCAGATCCTTGGAAGTGGAATTTTGATGTAAGAATCACCAGTTCATACCAGTTATTGAATTCATGTCTTATCTCACTCAACTAATGTCCAGTCCCCCATTATCTCCTCAGGGCATCATGCTATCATGTGTTAATCAATTTTTCTGTGATCCCAGACTATGGTTTTGTTTTTTTAACTGCAATCAGCTTAGCCTATACTGAAGATGACCATTATAGTGGCAATACTGGCTAAGAGTTTCTTATCTCCAGGTCATTCTCCTGTTCTTTGTGGAAAAGTGCAGCATTAAGTAGCATCACTCTTCGGGATCTGTCCTATATGTTGATGGTAAATTAGTTCCTCAGTCTTATTAGTGTGCTTTCCTTTGCAGATCTGAATGCCGCAGTAGTGCATTTTTTTCCCATGGATGTTAATATCCACTGAAACTCCAATGTTTTCCTCCTGCTCCAAACCTGCACCTTTCTGATTTTACTGTCATCCCAATCTTCTGGGTCTTGTGGCTGATAAAGTATATCCAATTGCCAAAGTTCCCATTCCCTGTAGCCCAATCTAATGACCAGGGTACTAAACTTATGTTATGCCACCTGGTCTCCTTCTGCTTACCTTGTGTGCCACTTCATCTGCTACCCTCATAGATTCCACCTTGCATGACATAGACTGCCATTTCTCTCCTGCTTCCATGCTTCCTGCCATTAAGAGGTGATATCCCAAGAAGATGCTATCCTATTGCCATGTATTATTACCCAAACTCTGAATTATTCCTACTTTGTCCAACTTATTTTCAGATGCAAAGGTCCATAGCTCTTCTATTTCCTTCCTAGGACTTGGCACTGGATAGCACTATCTTTCATCATATTATTTTGCCTTTATTTATGTATTTATTAACTGGTGCCGGTCCAGGCATCCTTTTCATCCACAACCTTTTTTGGCCTCAAAGACAATGACAGCACAGATAAAATGTTAGTTAACATGAGTAATAAACATTGATTTACATGGGAAAAGAATTGCTGGAAGGTTAACTAATCAAGCGGAATGTGCAATGTTTAAGTCTGTAATCACAAGTAAAAGCTTACAACTGTATATGATCAGAAATCCAGGCTAATACATAATTATTATTATTATCATTGGAAGCAACTGCATATATTCCTGATGTGTTAAAGCAGTTACTTAAAAATGGTATTCTTGTCCCAACACGGACTTAACATTATGTCAAATACTCCAAAGTTGTTGTTATATGACTGAATTATGTCTTTTCTTTCTTTTAAGATGAAGTACGTAGAATCCTTTTGTAAATAGTAGCTGCTTTCTATTTCTAGATAGTTTCTACAGTCCTGAGTAATAGCCTCTGGTAATAAGGAGGAAATTTGTGAAAGGATGACGACAGGAGAAAGGATGGCAGGTGAAAGGGTGGCAGGTGAAAGGATGACAGGTGAAAGGGTGGCAGGTGAAAGGATGACAGGTGAAAGGGTGACAGGTGAAAGCATGGCAAGTGAAAGGATGATAGGTGAAAGGATGGCAGGTTAAAGGATGACAGGTGAAAGGATGGCAGGTGAAAGGATGGCAGGTGAAAGGATGACAGGTGAAAGGATGGCAGGTTAAAGGATGACAGGTGAAAGGGTGGCAGGTGAAAGGATGGCAGGTGAAAGGATGACAGGTGAAAGGATGGCAGGTGAAAGGATGACAGATGAAAGGATGGCAGGTGAAAGGATGACAGGTGAAAGGATGGGAGGTGAAAGGATGACAGGTGAAAAGATGGCAGGTGAAAGGATGACAGGTGAAAGGATGGCAGGTGAAAGGATGATATGTGAAAGGATGACAGGTGAAAGGGTGGCAGGTGAAAGGATGGCAAGTGAAAGGATGACAGGTGAAAGGATGGCAGGTTAAAGGATGACAGGTGAAAGGATGTCAGGTGAAAGGATGACAGGTGAAAGGATGTCAGGTGAAAGGATGACAGGTGAAAGAATGACAGGTGAAAGGATGATAGATGAAAGGATGGCAGGTGAAAGGATGACAGGTGAAAGGATGGCAGGTGAAAGGATGACAGGTAAAAGGATGGCAGGTTAAAGGATGACAGGTGAAAGGATGGCAGGTGAAAGGATGACAGGTGAAAGGATGGCAGGTGAAAGGATGACAGGTGAAAGGATGGCAGGTTAAAGGATGGCGGGTTAAAGGATGACAGGTGAAAGGATGGCAGGTGAAAGGATGACAGGTGAAAGGATGGCAGGTGAAAGGATGACAGGTGAAAGGATGGCAGGTGAAAGGATGACAGGTGAAAGGATGACAGGTGAAAGGATGGCAGGTGAAAGGATGACAGGTGAAAGGATGGCAGGTGAAATGATGGCAGGTAAAAGGATTGCAGGTGAAAGGATGACAGGTGAAAGGGTGGGAGGTGAAAGGATGACAGGTGAAAGGATGGCAGGTGAAAGGATGACAGGTGAAAGGATGGCAGGTGAAAGCATGACAGGTGAAAGGATGGCAGGTGAAAGGATGACAGGTGAAAGGATGACAGGTAAAATTATGGCAGGTGTTGGCAACATACATATAGTTAAAGTATGTACTAGAAGCTGAACTCCAATGGCTACAGGCAGTATTGCCTTCTTCCTTTCTGTTTCTTGATTGGAGGTAAACGTAGCTCTGGATCTAAGGACTATAATGTGTTACTAATAACTAATTACCTTTTTGCCACTAAAGAATCATCTTTTTGATTTAATTAGCCCATAAGTCAGATGGCACGCTGAAACCTTTTATTGCTATTATGGAAATTAGCCTAAGATCCAATGTTGATACTATGCCTTTTAGTGCATTGTTTTTTTTTTGTTTTTTTTTAATGCTACCTAAAGTTCTGTTGTTATATAACTAATATGTAAATACTTTGTATATATGGTCAGATACATACTTCCCGATTAGCATTTTTAGTATAGGGAAGCTGCTCTGTGGGGTTGTTACAGATGGTTGCTTACGTTTGGAACTTAGTAGGTATTTTTGACATCCCTCTATTCCATTAGCACTCCATTCAAACTCAGTCTCAAACACTCTATATACTTACACTACATATTTACCTAATGGTACAGAGGGATGGGTGGTTAGGCACATACAAGGGGGTAGGAGAGAAGAAGTCACTACACAGCAGGTATCACTTAGCACAAATAGCCGACAGTTCTTATCTCTATCTTTAGCCACGTACTCTATTTTACTATCATTAAATAATGATATCTCTAGACTCATGGAATGTTAAGGGGGTCTCAGACAAAGGTAGAAGGAATCTAATCATGCATATCATATACCAAAGTAAATCAATGGTAACTTTTCTCCAAGGAGCTCGTCTGATCGCGCAACTTTGGGACAAGGAAAGGAAAAGGAAACGGATTAAGCATATTGTAGCTGCAGGGTATAACTCTACTTCTAGAGAGGTAGGCGTTATAATAAATAAATCCTACCGGGGGAGCCGTTATAATAAATAAATCCTACCGGGGGAGCCGTTATAATAAATAAATTCTACCGGGGGAACTGTTATAATAAATAAATCCTACCGGGGGAGCAATTATAATAAATAAATCCTACCGGGGGGAGCTGTTATAATAAATAAATCCTACCGGGGGAGCTGTTATAATAAATAAATCCTACTGGGGGGACCTGTTATAATAAATAAATCCTACCAGGGGGAGCCGTTATAATAAATAAATCCTGCCAGGGGAGCCGTTATAATAAATAAATCCTATCGGGGGAGCTATTATAATAAATAAATCCTACCAGGGGAAGCTGTTATAATAAATAAATCCTACCGGGGGAGCTGTTATAATAAATAAATCCTACCGGGGGGAGCTGTTATAATAAATAAATCCTACCGGGGGGAGCTGTTATAATAAATAAATCCTACCGGGGGGAGCTGTTATAATAAATAAATCCTACCGGGGGAGCTGTTATAATAAATAAATCCTACCGGGGTAGCGGTTATAATAAATAAATCCTACCAGGGGAGCTGTTATAATAAATAAATCCTACCGGGGGGAGCTGTTATAATAAATAAATCCTACCGGGGGGAGCTGTTATAATAAATAAATCCTACCGGGGGGAGCTGTTATAATAAATAAATCCTACCGGGGGGAGCTGTTATAATAAATAAATCCTACTGGGGAGCTGTTATAATAAATAAATCCTACCGGGGTAGCCGTTATAATAAATAAATCCTACCGGGGGGAGCCATTATAATAAATAAATCCTACCGGGGGAACTGTTATAATAAATAAATCCTACCGGGGGAGCTATTATAATAAATAAATCCTACCGGGGTAGCCGTTATAATAAATAAATCCTACCGGGGGAGCTGTTATAATAAATAAATCTTACCGGGGAAGCTGTCATAATAAATAAATCCTACCGGGGGGAGTTGTTATAATAAATAAATCCTACCGGGGGGAGCTGTTATAATAAATAAATCCTACCGGGGGGAGCTGTTATAATAAATAAATCCTACCAAGGGGAGCCGTTATAATAAATAAATCCTACTGGGGGAGCTGTTATAATAAATAAATCCTACCGGGGGAGCTGTTATAATAAATAAATCCTACCAGGGGAGCTGTTATAATAAATAAATCCTACCGGGGGAGCTATTATAATAAATAAATCCTACAGGGGTAGCCGTTATAATAAATAAATCCTACCGGGGGGAGCTGTTATAATAAATAAATCCTACCGGGGTAGCCATTATAATAAATAAATCCTACCGGGGGGAGCCATTATAATAAATAAATCCTACCGGGGGAACTGTTATAATCAATAAATCCTACCGGGGGGAGCTGTTATAATAAATAAATCCTACCGGGGGGAGCTGTTATAATAAATAAATCCTACCGGGGAAGCTGTTATAATAAATAAATCCTACCAGGGGAGCTGTTATAATAAATAAATCCTACCGGGGGGAGCTGTTATAATAAATAAATCCTACCGGGGGAGCTGTTATAATAAATAAATCCTACCGGGGGAGCTATTATAATAAATAAATCCTACCGGGGGAGCTATTATAATAAATAAATCCTACCGGGGAGCTATTATAATAAATAAATCCTACCAGGGGAGCCGTTATAATAAATAAATCCTACCAGGGGGAATTATCTCCATGAAAACAGACCCAAATGGTAGATGGGCTCTTTTTACTAGTAAACATCATAGCATAGATAAACCCTTACTTTTTGTTAATATGTACAGTCCCTGTTCTAACCAACATTTTTTTTATTTCTGAAGTCTTTAATCTTCTAGCTGAGTACCCAAATCATTTGTACATAGTAAGGGGAGACTGGAATGCGCTATTAGATCCTGACAAAGATAGGTCCCATAAAGAAACCAGGTAATCACACTGTATAACTATGGCCTTTGATAAACTACAAACTACTTTTGATTTGTTTGATCCTTATGTTAATTTCCAATATAATGAAACAGTATCCAGATTTACCCTCTTTTCATCCTCCCATAAATCTTGATTAAGGATAGATGCCTTTCTAATCTCACAATTTTTTCGGTCATACAGGTTAAGGTATTCCATTTCCCCTAGATCCATCTCAGACCACTCAAAATTTAGCCTATTCAGTAATCCTTTAAACTTCAAACAAACCATCCCTTATTTCAATAAATGGCCATTAAACCCTAAAATTGTTCAAAACAGGAGGTAGCTAAGGAAATAAATAGCATAATAGCACAAGCAGATGAGGACCGTATAACAACTCAAATACCCTATGACAAGCAATAGGAGGCTGCTGAAGCAGTTATTAGAGGTGTTATAATACAAAAATCTGCCTGGTTTAAAAAAAGGTATACTAACACCAAAATCAGACTAGAATCTCAGATTGCATCAGCTGAATTAGAACTACTACATAATTACTCAAGAGATTTAGACAAAAAAAATATTGGAGTGGCAGAATCAGCTACATAAGCATTACTTAGAAAACTTAACTTTTTTAGAAAGTAGGTCCTTATACCAATACTCAGAATGGGTGCAAACACACTCAAACTTTTTAGCCAGACTAATAAATATTAAGAATGGCCCACCAAGGATCAAAGAGATACACTATGAAGGACATATAAATCATGAAAGCCAAGGCATTCTAAATGTATTCGAGTCCATTTATAAAAGTCTGTACAACATGCACCTTCTGCCCTCAAATGAAAAATTTCAAGAATTTGTTCAAAACTTAAAATTCCCTCAAATTACTCAAGATCAGCAAAAACTTTTAGTAGTACCAGTACACCTAAAATAAATAAAAGATACAATAAACCATCTTAGGCCAGGTAAATCTCCAGGACCTGATGGATACACTTCTGAATTTTATAAACTATTTGCAGAACCTGTCTCAAAAATCCTGTTAAAAGTTTACAACTATATAATACGGCATGGTATAACAGATATGTATATAAATAACTCTAAAACGATCCTCATCCCAAACTGAATTCTAACCCAACAGATCCAACTAGCTATAGGCCAATTTCCCTCATAAATACTGACCTTAAAATACTATCTCAGATTTTAGCCAATCGGTTGAAAAATATACTTCCCTCAATCATATCCCATGATCACCTGGGTTTCATGGTAAATAGGCAAACTTGTGACAACACGTTGTTATTTGACTCAGTTATCAGGCTACTTAAATCAGATAAACATCCCAAATATATCATTGCCGCAGATGCTAGTAAGGCCTATAGAGTTAACTTAAACTTTTTATTTAATGTAATCCCACTATTTGGAATTCCTCAAGAATTTATAAATAAGATTAAGGGTCTCTACCAGATAGCTTCTACTTCTATCCAGATTAATAATATTAGAACTAAACCTATTCCCATCTCCAATGGCACAAGTCAAGTTTGTCCACTTTCCCCTTACCTCTTTAACTTATACCTTGAACCCTTGCTCCTTTTTATTTCGCAAAAAGCTTTTCACCACATTCCAAGAATATTAAATATCTAACTTATGTATTCGGCCTTCGCAGCTGATTTAAATATTTACTTGCAACTCCCCTCAACTGACCTCCCTAAAATACTTAAACAATCAACAAGTTCTCGGAAATCTCCAACTATAAATTAAACCCCAACAAGTCCCATCTTTTCCCTCTAAATCCCCTTGGACATATGGATTACTACTTCCCAGTGACCGAGATTAAGTTAAACTATCAACTGAAATATTTGGGGATAATTTATATCCAGAATTTTAATGAAGTTATTAAAAACAACCTAACCCGTACCTGAACTATTGTTAAGAATGGCCTGAATAGATGGAAAAATATCAACATGTCCTTGCTTTAAAAAAGTAGTGTAGTTAAGATGAATCTGTTGCCAAGAATTCTTTTCCAACTAAACGCCACCTTCTCAACTATCTTCCAAAATATTTCCTAGATATGGAGAAAACTATATCTAGATTTCTTTGGCACCCTAAATCTACTAGAATTAGATATGATAAACTTGTACTTCCAAAAATTAAAGGAGGCCTAGGGTTACCTGACTTTAAACTATACTATAGTATTATTACATCATATACGTTACTTCAAATATTGAATTATGAATCTAACAGAAATACATGGTTCCCCCTATGGTCCAAAATCTGGTTTGAACAAATTAACTCACTGGAGTGCAATCCCAAATCTCTCCTTTTCCTCAATTTAAATCAAGAGTCTGCTTATGTTATGAATTTACACCCACTCATTAAGCATATGGTTTTAACTACTCAAAAGCTTTTTAAGTCAGTACAACTATTTAATGCCCTCTCCTTCCTGCAACCCCTTCACCTTAATCCCAATTTGCTCCTAAATAACCAACTTATAAACTTAAAAGACTATCCCTTACTAAGGAATCTTACAGTTTGGGACATCTACAAATGGAAAGATTTTGATACAATGCAACTCAGAGTGAAACTAAATCTTCCAAAGAAATACGTAAGCATTTTTAATTCACTATGATATGTCATAAACATTAAATTCCTACCAGATAACTATGCTATGCAAGACATTACTACATCTCAGTTAATTCTCAAAAACCTAGTGCTCAAGGGGAAAACAATTTCTAGAGTCTGTAAACTTATAATGGATATAGAATGTCAGAACCATCTTCTCAGTACCCTGTACTACAAAAGAAAACCCCACAAATTACTGAACAAAACAAAAGGGATGCCATTGAAAATACGGTTAAATTCACTCCATTCAAAAAGCTGCTATACACCCAACCTATGATCAACAATGACGCTTACTTTACCCCACTAAAACTTAGTAAGTTTAATATCACTCACCTAAATGTCCACATTACCATAGTCACGTAGCAGATATTCTCTACGTTATGTGGGAATGTAGTAAGGTTCATAATCTTTGGTTCATAGGTTCATAGGTTCATAGATAGGTACTAGGCTATCGGCCCGAGGGCATAAGTAAGCCTAGCCAAAAGTGTCTTGACTTTCGGCACCCATACAGATTAAATTCCTGCCCCTCTATCGAGCAGGGCCGCAGAAGTGATCCCAGGGGTGAATTTCCTATTACCCATCCACTCATCAAGGTTTTTCTTGAAAAGTGCTAATAATGAGCTCTGCTTGACATATATGGGAATTTTGTTCCAGAGCATGGGAAGTCTCTGGGACATGAATCTGTCCCTCCAACATGTCCTATTTATTGTTGTGGTGAGGTTTAGGTCCCTAGAGAGTGTAGCTCGGAGAGATTGGGATTTCTTTAAGTGGAGCATGTCCATCAGTTCTGGGTTTGACATAGCTTTATATGTCAGACAGAGATCTCCCCAGAGCAAGCGATATGTGACCGAGTAGAGTTGGAGTTTCTTGAGCTGGTCATCATAGGGCAACTGTTTGAAGCCAGCAATCCTCTTGGTGAGGTACTTCTAAGGCCTCTCCAGTTGTTGTAGGTGTCTTGTGAGGTACATCCCAAGCAGGGCATTGTACTCAATGAGGGGTCTGATAAGTGATGAGTAGAGGGGGACAATAACCTCCTTTTGTCTAGATGCAAACCGTTTTGTGATTAGGTGGGCCATGTAGAAAGATTTTCTGACCACTGTGGCGATGTGATTATCAAAGGTGAGATTACTATCCACTTGGGTCCCAAGGTCTCTTATCACACTCTCTGTGTTAAGTGAACTGCCACCTATTTGGTAGTTCATGGGTACTATGTTTTACCAAAGGGGATGACAATGCACTTTTTGGCATTTAGCTTGAGGCCATGGTTTTGGCACCAGGTATCTGTCTCAGTGAGGCCCTTTTGCAGGATGTTTACGTCGGCAGGGGAAATCGATATGGCACCCAGTTTGCAGTCATCTGCGAACGTAGTTAGCCATAGACCCTCAGTGTTTGCTTGCACTTCAGAGAAGTATATACTGAACAGGAAAGGTCCCAGGACTGAGCCCTGGGGCACTCCACTTGTCACTGGTTTGGAGTCAGATCTGGAGTCTGCAACTCTCACTGTGTGGATTCTGTCCATGAGCCAGTTGGCTACCCATCTCATGATGTAAGACATGCATCTGGAGCATTTCTCCCCGGGCCTCCGCTGAAAACAGGCTCTGTGGAACCTAGTCAGACTTTCCCGGTCACCAAATGATAAATAAATAAAAAAATAAATAAATGTTAAGGCTGGTGAGTTTATCTATGATTCCTGAATGGGGGATAGTATCAAAGGCTTTAGCAAGGTCCAGGTAGGCTGTGTGGACAACCTTGCCCTTGTCTTTGGCCTTGGTGACTGTTTCAAAGAAGTCTAACCAGGTTTAAGAGACAAGATCTGCCCTTTACAAATCCAAACTGGGTAGAGTCCAAGATTTGGAGGTTGCCAATGTCTTTGTTTATGAGTTCCATGATGAAATGCTCCATGGCCTTACAGACCAGGCTTGTCAGTCTAATAGGTTGATAGTTCCCGGGGTCTGCGGTGGCTCCTCCTTTGTGGAATGGGATAACTGTTGCTGTGTACCATTCAGTGGGCACATAACCTGTGGTGAGGCTGTGATTGAACATGGAGTTTAGGTGGAGGGCTAGTTAATTTTGGAGTTTGTGTAAGACACAGCCTGGGATGTTGTTCAGTCCCATGGACTCTGTGTTTTTGGCTTTAGAAAGTGCCATTTTTACCTGTATGCTTGTGATTAATGGGGCTTTACAATCATCTGGTATAGTTATGGGCCCTTTGGGGGGGTGAAAGGGGAGTAAAGTTAGTACTGAACCTATCTGCCAGGATGTTGGCAATATCTGTTGGTTCTGTATATTTTGTGCCATTCTGCTGTAGCTCAGCGCAGATTTGGGTGTGGCCATGGAGATTCTTGACATAGCTAAAGAAAGCCTTGTGGTTGTCTTTGGAATCCTTGGCAATTTTTCTTTCAAAATTCACTTTGAAGGATTTTATGAGGGATCTTAGATTCTTACTGAGGCCAGTCAGGGAGTTTCTCCATTCATGGGATTTTACTGTCTTTTGCAACAGTTTCTTCCTTCTGTTGTAGAGTTTGTTTATGGCAGGGGACCACCAGATTGGCTTCCTTTTTTTGGAGGATAGCGTCTTGGTTCTTTTAGGGATAGCTCGATCCATGCAATCATGTAGGTGCTTGTAGAGTGTATTTGTGTAGGATTCAGCAGCCCTGACTGTACTGTCCATCTGCAGGGGTGTCGCGAAGTTAGCCACCTCTGTTTTGAGTAGTATGAAGTTCGCTTTGGAGAAATTTTTTTACGATGGTTTCCTTGTGTGGGGGTAGTGTCGGGATGTGGATGTCTAGGCTGGTTAGTTTATGGTCAGATCTAACCAGCGAGGAGTTGATCTCGGGCATGGAGCACCAGTCACATATATTGGTAATGACCAGGTCCAGAATATTGCTGCCCCTGGTGGGGGTGTTGAAATGTTGATTCAGGGCATTGGAGTTTATAAATTCTAGGAATTGATGAGCAAGGGGATTAATACAAGAGCAGTTTTCCCAGTTTATGCTGGGGTAATTGAAATCTCCCATTATTAGGGTATTTGGTTGGACCCTCATTTTTTCCAATGTCTCCAGGAACGTAGAGTGTGGGTCCTGGGTCGTGGTGGGGGATCTATAACAAGCTAAAATTTGGAATGCATTTTTGCCCTGGGTTAGTTGCACTTGGATGATCTCTGATGCATTGTGTTGTGCAACTAGCTTGGAGGTGTGGATATCCTTGATGAATATGGACACACCTCTGCCCTTGGTGTTTCAGTCCGGGTTTTGTGGCCGAAACGTGTGGTATGAATTATAGCCTGGTAGTGCTGGAGTGCTCTCAGGAGCCTTGAACCAGGTCTCGGTCACTGCACAGATATCGATGTTCTCCATTTTGAGGAGTGTCTCGAGTGAGTGCATTTTGAGGTTTAGACACCTAGCACTGAGCAGCACTCCCCTTAGTTTTTTGTGACTCATACTTTTTATGGTGGTGGGTTTGTCTTTTCAGCCTTGTCTAAAAAAGGCACTATAGGGGCGGCAAGAGCCTTGGCCAATATCTAGAATTCCAAGGAGTGACAGATGTAGACCATCTTTGGCGAAGTATCGTGGCCTGTCAAGCATGTCATCCCAAGCAGACAGATACTGGATCCCCTTTGAATGACACCAGAAGTTTAGCCAGTTGTTGAAGTTGATCATTTTATCCTTGTACTGTGGTATCATTCTTGGTTAAGGCAGGATGCTACTCAGGGCTAAGATCATCCCTGCCTGGGCTACAAGATCGGAGAGCTCTTCCATGTCTCTTTTCATTAAGTCCAGGGAGGTACATCTCAGGTGATTTATACCAACATGGACAATGACAGAGTCATATTTGTACTTGTTTTGTAGTGACCTGAGTACATGCGATATGTGGCGGATTCTGACACCTGACAAGCAGCTGACAGTAACCTTCTCTTTCTCCAGCCTGGTGAGTGGGATGTCAGTGTACCTGAATATAGAGTCACCTATGACTAGTGTGTATTAGTGTTCGGTGGTAGGAGGAGAGAGTTGTCTGTGTACATGAGGCAGTTGTAACATTGCCTCAAGATGCCCAGGTTCATCAGGTAGACTGGAGAGTACACCGGGAGCTGTTCTCTGGACATGCCTGAATACGTAGTAAAAACTGTTCTCTTTTGCCAAGTGGGGAAGTAAATAGACTATTCCCTCTAGGCAAGTGAGGGGGGGGTTGAGGGGTCTATATTACAATACTGAAAATCCTTTTAAGCGAACGCGAAAACACTGACACGTATTGCACGAAATGCGATTATGTCGAACGTACTAAACCACGAAATTCAAAAAGTCAAAGTGTCATGGTTGGCCCATCTGTGGTACAGCTCCATAAGGTAAGTGTGCGATAGTTATGGACCTTAGGGTTAAGGTGCGGGTTAAGGTAAGTGCATAGATAGGTAATGTATGTAAGGTTTAGTGTAGGGTTAGAATTAGGGTTTTGTTAAATGTATGTGTGTGGATTATTTGTTTTGTTTTGGTATATCGCTGTAGGGTAAGTGTACAATAGTTACGGACCTTAGGGTTAGGGTGCGGGTTAAGGTAAGTGCATAGATAGTAATGTATGTAAGGTTTAGTGTAGGGTTAGACGTAGGGTTTTGGTGCTTTACTTTAGGGTTAGAAGTTGGGTTTTGGTTAGTGTATGTATGTGGTTTATTTATTTTGTTTGGGTAGGCAGTATGTAGTGGGAGGTGGAGTTGGCCAACTATGGGAATTCGACTTCTTGTATTTTGCAGTTTAGTACGTTCGGCATATTCGCGGTTCACACAATACGTGTCGGTGTTTTCGTGTTCGCTTAAAGGGATTTTTGCTATTATGATATAAACCCGGGTCAAGTGCTGAGGTTTATTTAGTGCTACTGTAGATTTAGAACAAGTACTGGGCTAGAAGATGCGGGTTTGAGTGCTTAGATTGAATGATTGACTAGTTATAAGGGAAAAATTGAAGAGCAGACTTTATGGAGCCAATGACAGTTAACCCTAGCTAAATGACGCTGCGCAGTGCGCAATGCCGTGCAAATGCGTTTTTTATAACAGAAAGATGAAAGGGATAGAAATTAGCCCAAAATGGCCAATAAACTACTAATTCTGAGTTGAAACCACTCCTTCAGGGACAGATAGACTGCTCAAAGCTCCCCACTCTCACTGGTGAACAGAGAGACTTCCTTCTTATCCTAGTAAGGTATGGGCAACACAGAAACAACAATACAGCCCTGGATTCAGCAAACTCTGAAAAACTGGACTCTACTAGCATCAGAAAGGTGGAAAACAAGTGTAGATATTTATTTTTTTTTCAAGAAATTAAGGCAAATACAAGAAAATAAATACTTTAAAACGCAGTAAAATGGCTATCGCACTGAGTGTGTAGCCTACAACAGTTAAACAGTTTAAATGCCCAAAGAATTATTTTAGAAAGTGCAAACAGTAGGTAAGTACAGTAAACAGCTGAAATAAGCTTTTTAAGTATCAGTAAATGCTAGAAACTGAGCGTTTAGGCGGAATTAGCAATAAATAGCAAATGACAAGCCAAAAAGGGTACTTAAACAATCCAAAGGCTCTTTTTATCTGTCTGCTGCGGTAGGACTCTGCAGGACACCCAGGCAGGATCTTGCTGAGCTGATACAAGTGCAAAAAATGCGCAAATGCGGTTTTTATAACAGAAAGATGAAAGGGATAGAAATTAGCCCAAAATGGCCAATAAACT
This sequence comes from Protopterus annectens, assembly GCF_019279795.1. Lineage (NCBI taxonomy): Eukaryota > Metazoa > Chordata > Ceratodontiformes > Protopteridae > Protopterus > Protopterus annectens. The sequence continues at coordinate 735,637,163 of NC_056736.1, forward strand.
ACTAATTCTAAGCTGAAACCACTCCTTCAGGGACAGATAGGCTGCTCAAAGCTCCCCACTCTCACTGGTGAACAGAGAGACTTCCTTCTTATCCTAGTAAGGCATGGGCAACACAGAAACTACAATACAGCCCTGGATTCAGCAAACTCTGAAAACTCGACTCTACTAGCTTCAGAAAGGCAGAAAACAAGTGTAGATATAGTTTTTTTTTTGTCACTAAGGGCAAGACTGGAGAAAATGGGCTACAAAAAAATACCCTGTCATGTGAAATGGCTATATTGCATATCAACTATAACAACTTCCCAAGAATCTTAAAGCACGTCCTCATCACCATCTGTGCTCTTATCAAATTCTATATCACAAAGAACTGGACTCTTGCACCCCCTCTCTTGTAGGATGGTTTCAGCAACTTAGCCATTAAATGCATCTCATCTCACAAACTACTCTACATAACCACAAAACATAAATATTACAACAAATATTGAGAATACTTGCTAGACATCATTCTCAAGAGGTGAAAAATACAAAGGTATATAGCGTCTGCTAACTCCAAGGAGCTGATAAGAAATCTTATATAAACCCATATACACACTTTTCCTTTCTTCTCCCTCTGGTAGATAGCTGATTTCAGATTGATCTATCCTGGGTAAATGATATAGTTTTTTTTCCTCTCCCTCCTCTGGTACCCCCTATAAATGGTTTCTGTATTTCCTCTTATCACTACAGACGAATATATTACTAAGTTGGCTGCTTAGAGTGACGTCTCATGTACATATTGTAGATAGATTTTTTTTATGGGTTTTTTTTTGCGTGTTTTTGTTTTTACTGTTAATGCAGTTTTCTTTTTACCTTTGTAATGTTGTGTATTTTGGAACTATCTCTCTTTGAAAATAATAAAGAAATTTTTGAAAAAAAAAAAGAAATCCAGGCTAATACATACATTCATATGGTGAGTTGTAGTTGGTCACATTATACAGTGCGATATATACACCATCACCATCATCATCATCGTCACTCTCACTGCCTTTTCCATTGTTACATAGGGTTGGATGTTGTGTAAACTGTCACCCCTGCTCACAATTCAGAGATCTTGTGCCTCCTTCTTTGACAGTCATGCATGACTGTCACAGGTCTTCTGTCATACAGTTCATCCATCCTTGTCTCTTCTTGACTTCTTGTCTCTCCTAAATCTGCTTTACAAAATCATCTTCTGAATTCCTGCACATAACCAAGCCATCTGGCCATGCATCTGTTTTTATACACCTTATTTTTCAGCTTTTCTAGCATTTCGCTGTCACACAGTATCGCTGACACTCTTTGCCAGTTGACTGTAGTTCCTCTAATTCTAGCTTTGATCTCCTCATTCAGACTTCTGTTCTTAACCACCCCTCTGAGATACCTGAAGCTGTTCATCTGTTCCACTATTTTCCCCTCTATCTCAGTTTTTAACTTCTTATGATTTCTCCCATTTGTCACCATGACCACTGTCTTGTCTGTACTTGGTTTCATTTCATGTGTGGTCAGTTGTCCAGTCCCCTATCATTTTCTGAAGTTCCTGCTGGGATTTTGTTTGTAATTTCACATCATCTGCCTACAGCACATTTATTGAACTGTCCCTTTCATCCTGTTTGCAGATATAGTCCTTCACCAGTGGGAATAGGAGTGGACTGACAACAGAACCCTGATACACACCCGCTCCCACTGAGAATCCCTCTATGTGTTCTTGGTTCATAATTTCATAGGTACCTAGTAGGTGATTGATTTGTGAGAAACTTAAGAAAGCCTCATCTTATGTTACCACACTGTTTGTACTTGTAACCCCTGGTTTTTAGCTAAGCTTGTAATAGTCTGCAGATTGATAGCCTAATATTTACCTATGAACCTTTAGCTGTCTGATCAGTGGTGGCACAGTGAAAATAACTGAGATATGGCGAAAAAACATGCCTCATATGTCACTGACTGTGTCCTGGAAATCCAGTACATCATGCACCACCTCATTCTGAGAACAAATGACAATTTGTGAGTAGACATAGACACTGGTAGAACATCTAACGTGCCAAATGCAACAATAAATTCAGCAAATATCTTACTGGTGGATGGGCCAGTCTTACTACGTGGAGCTGAAAAACACAAAAATGCATGTAAACCGTATAATATTCATAGCCACAAGCAGATGTCCATGCACTGCACAAGTGCCATGCAAAACAAAACTGGATCCCAAAAACAGTTGATTTATTTTATTTATTTGCATTTATTTCCCAGGATGATTCAACTGGGCACAGCCCCTTTTCAGTGGAGACCCAGGGAGAAAAGCTCCACATGAATTTACACAAAACAGTAAAAAAGCTTTCATAGTACACTTTTCAAACAGTTGTGCAGCAGAAAATTCCACAGTTCATTAATTCACATGAGCAGCATACGTCTCAATTGTACAGTTTTTCATAGAATGTCCACATTCATGCCTCATATTTTTGGTCCATTTCTCATAAAAAAATTGTTTTCTGGCAAATCACTGACAAATCATTGAGGGTTGAAGTCAGAAAATAATGACAGACATTCAATTTTCAGACTTCATACCCTTCAGAAAATTCATGCTGATGCAAAACCTGTTATTCTATCAATTTTTTTAAAGTTTGTTAAGAGGAATATTTAAAAAGTGTCCCCATGTTTGGGCCTTATTGATGGCTTTGTCCAGATTTCTAGCTCTAAGAGGTTGAGAGGTATGATGAACAGCATACATTAAGCAAAAATTTAAAAATAATACGTGTACATCTTAAGTAGTGAATTGACATAGATTATAGATCTCAGGTACAATAAGACAGGTAGGACCATGGATATAAAATAGCCAGAGGAGATGATGTAGTAATGAGACAGAACGCATCTCACTACAAAAATGTCATGCTGGAACCCAGGAAAACCTGTAATGACATATAATGAAATAAAATATAGATTTGCATTAGTGTCTAGTGACAAAGAATAGTATTGTAAGGTATGCATATCATGCACCTGCAAATTTTTCACTGATAATATCAAATGTTGGAGATGTGACTCACCTGTGGATTAGTGTCCATATTTGTGTGTGCATGCGCATGTTTGTGATGCTACATGACATATCAGACTATAACAGAAATTCATGATATAGAGGCATAATAATGGGAAAAGGCCTCAGTAGACGGTACATACCTGCATGTGCAGAATTACTACCAACCTCAATATCACCACATAGAACAGTGCAGCTAATATCATGACATCTCAAAGGGAGACCAGAAACTGATCTGTCTTATTGGGTGCTGGAGATTCGTGTCCATGAGCTGTATCATTTCTCTCATTATCTACATTCTTCACCCCTCATCATAGCCATTCCCTCATGTCCATGTCACATGAGTGGTGTGCCGGCACTGATATAACAGCTTATATCCTTCCTCTTACCTGTATTCCGAGCCTTAACTGCAAGCTACCTACTAAAGCCAGGCCATGTTCTCTAAGGGCATGAATGAGAATGCAGTTTTCCTCTGCAAAGCTACTGTGGTCTAGGTGTCCACTTCTAGTATCTATCCAAGAAAACATGAAGCATTTGTTGTATAACTTCAGATGTCAATCTTACAGCCATTCATACATCTGTCCGTCCGTCCACCCGTCTGTACATCCATCCATCCATTCATTTTCTAACTCTCTTATCCTGATGAGGACTGTGGTTGTAGAAAGTCAGTCAGAGTATTCCAAATGTCCATATCCCCAGCAAAAGACTTCAGGTCATGCTGTGGGCTAGCAAGGCATGTCCAGGTGAGTTATCATCCATCCAACATGTTCTAGTGCTCCCAAGGCCTTATCCTGCTAGGCTATACCTGCTATACCTCCCACTTCAGAAGTTGCCCAGGGGACATACTTATAAAATATTAAACACCACAACTTGCTCCTGTTAACACAGGGGGGATCTCACTTTACTCAAAGATCTTCAGGAATTGCAGAGCACCTCACTCTGTAATGGTGAGTAATTCAGATGCAATTTATGTTGCTTGTATCCAGTATCTCATCCTGTTGGTCACTACTGAGGATTCATGAACATAGGTGACAATAGAAACATAGAGTGACAAGTAAATTGAAAGGTCTGTCCTATGACTATACTCTATTTTCACCTCCATGTTCTGATATAATATCTGCAGTAGCAAAGTCATTGCACCCATCTGTCATTTCCTCTAGATTTTCTAATGAATATGACACCAAGTTACTTGGAATCCTCCATCCATGTTAATTGTCCCAACACCTGCAGAAGGCACTAAACTCATACATGTGCGAACACTATACTCATGCACTATTGTAACTATCTAAATGTATATATTTTAACAGTGGAAATTGGAATATAGGAGGTTAACTTCAGTCCAGCAAATTTTAGGAAAATAGCTGAAATTAAATTACTTTATAGGCTATGCAATAAAACATGGTATATTTTAGTTTTCAGTGCAGCTAGAGACACAGAGTCTGTGCTGAGAAGCTTTCTGTATTGTCCTCGGAGTGACCTAATTTCTACCTCTGAAAGCAAGAAGGAATGCGATTGTTTTATGACTTCCAGCATCTGTCAAAGATCTGAGGTCTATGTATTTTTACAGGTAGATGCTAAATACTGCCAGCTTCCAGCAATGAGGGTTTCACCTGGGAACTAGAGTCAGATGACAAGAAATGATGTCATTCTGCAAGCTACCCCAGCAGTAATATTTGAGATATTAATTTGAGAAGTCTCTTAGTGAGATAGAGCATTCTGCAGCCTGCCTCAGACCTAACAACAACTAGAGGATCCATTTACCACATCTGCCTTGCTCTATTAGTAAGTTCTGAGGTTATAATATAACTCTCTTAGATTCAATCAGGAATATAGTAAAGCTTAGTTTAGGTATTTTTCTTTATTTATTTGATGTTGTTTTAAATATTCCCTGTGGTTTTGAACAATGATGTCACTGTGAATATATATTTAGTATTGTCTTGCTCTTTTATTATTTATTATTGAATATATTTAAATAATTCATTGTGGCTGATCTGTGTAGAGATATTTAAGTTTTGAGAGTTCTTGCATATTTATTCGGTAACACTGTGTTGGCCACTCCTAATAGCCTTGCTCTTGGTCAAACTACCATTTGTGTTAATATTAATATTACACATAAGATTGGACACCCTTTGTTAAGGGCCTTAAAGTAGCTGATAAGGAGTGACTGGTGGCAGTAATAACTACCTTATAGTCTGGGCAGAAGGGGGCATAGCTAGTAAACCTGTGCCAGCCTTTCCCAGGTGTGTGCGTTTGTGTGTAAATCAAACTTCAAAGAGTTTGTGTGTCAGCTACTTTGGCAGGGACACAAAGCACTGACTGGTTGGATAGAGAGGGTGCTGGAGGTCTTGGCTTGGTCACTCAGCTGAAATCTCAGCTTTATAGCTGTGCCAGTGGGGAGTCTTATGGGGATCAGGAGAAAGAGGAAGAAACCAGCCCCAGGCTGACTGTTGTCTTTGTGTACTCTTAAGGGAAATTGCACTTGATCCAGAGAGCTGCATCTGGAAATACTGTGTGTGTACCTGTCATCCTCCCAGTGAACATTTCCCACTGTTGCCAGTGGTGAGGATTGAGGTTGTGGGTCATCACAACTGGTGAGCAGTGGTGGGATACCCACATATTGGGAATCAGTGGTGTGGATATGGAACTCCTGTAGCCTGTAAACAGTGGTCACTAAAGAAGGTGTTTGTACTCTCAAGCAACCACATGGTAAACATTCAGAGTTTCATATCAAAATAGTTTTATTTTTTTTTTAATTAGCTTAGTTAGTCAGGGAGAGCAGGCAAGGATGTCAGCAGAGGATTATGGTAAGCTGACAAGGATAGGGTTGTCACCTTCCTTTGTGGTTAAAAGCGGAGTAAAGCCACATCCCTCGCGTCACCAGTAACCCCGCCCACCCCACCCCTTCTCCTGCCCACATTCTGCCCATTTTGTGATGTCGCGATGACATCACTTGGCGGGGAACACCCTCTTTTTTCGTTCCTGCTGCCTGCTTTCAGCTGATTTACTATGCTTTTCTGTAAAAAAAGCATAGTAAATCAGCCAATTTACAAACTCCGATAGTCTGTTTCCTTTTTGTAACAGAATACCGGAGTTTGTACAGTGTTTTCCGGACTACCAGAGAAACAGTTTGATTTCCTGATAGTCCGGAAAAAAACGGAGGGGTGGCAACCCTAGACAAGGAGCCAGGTGGCTGAGATGTGCCAAGCCAAAGGACTGGTGCATGCCAACCTGACTAAACAGAAATGATTGCAGCCTTAGTCACAGCTGAATGACAGACCAGGAACCAGGAGGACAACCAGACTGGCCTTGGAGATATACAACTCTCAGAAAATGGACAGTTCAGCTTTACCTCAGAGTACTTAAAATCCATCTGGAGTTATAAAGACTTGAACTGGAGGCCAAACATTTGGAAATAGAATCAGCACAGTGACTGTGGTGTTTAGAGGCTGAAGAATATGAGAAACTGCAGCATTTGGAGGCTGAAGAAAAGGAGAAACAGAAACAAATGGAACTGGAATCAACCGAGAGACTGAGAAGTCTGAAAGCCAAAGAAAATGAGAGGCAGAGGCAACATGAAAAGGAAATGATGACTCTTTGCCAGGGTCATGGAGGTAACAGGCAATGGAGTAACCAAGTGCCAGAAGCAATAAAGGTCAGCAAATTTCTTCCACAATTTGCAGAGGGTGATAATTTTGATAGTTTCATTCATATGTTTGAGAGGGTATGTAAACAGTATGATGTTGACCAAGGACTCTGGCTACAGTTCCTGACCCCCTTACTCCATGGTGAAGCTGTAACTGCTGTTCTAAATTGCCTAATACTGATTGCTTAAATTATAATACAGATAAAAAACTGTCTATTGGAATGCTTTAAGTTAACACCTGAAGCTTATAGGAAAAAGTTTCATGAGCATAGGCGCAAGGCAGATGGAAGTGTGTGTGAATATATTGCTGAAGTAAGCACTTATTTTCATGGGTGGGTGAGTGGGTATCAGGTCACCACTTTTGAAGGACTGGCAGACCTTTTAGTGAGGGAACAAGCCCTTAGCACTTTGCATGAGGACATGAGAATCTGGTTGGCAGATAGGGAATGTAACACCGCAGATTAGTTGGGGAAAAAGGGAGACCTAGCAAGCAGGGCATCACTGCACAAGAAAGGGATACCTAGTGCTGCATGTGGGTCTAAGGAACCCATGGTGGGCAGCCTAAACCACCCCAACAGAGTCCACCAGTAACAGGGGAAGCCACTAGCTCAGGCACATGGCCAGGATCAAGGGTTAAATGTTTTAATTGTAACCAGTGGGGCCATGTGGCATATAGATGTCCACAGAGGCAAGGTGGGGAACAAAAGGTAGGGGAGCCAGCAAGTGGGAATGACAGAATGCCAGCAGTAAGTTGTCTGGAGACAACAAGGGTAACAAACTACCACCAGAGTTTATATCCTCTCATAGTAGATGGGAAACAGGCCACTGCTAAGAGACACACAGCCTCTGACCTAACCATTGTGAACTCTGCAATGGCTAAAAAGGAACCCTACTTGCTTGGGCAGTCTACTCCAGTCAGAGCTTTAGAAGGGATCCCATTCCAAATACCTTTGGCTAGGGTTCATCTTGACAGGGAGGGTAGAAAAGGAAGCAAGCAAGTAATAGTGTTTGAGGATACCCTTGCAGATGTCTTGATAGGGAATGAGTTTGACAATGCAGTAGCTTGTTTGCATGCAGTTACACATACAGTCATGCTGGGAGACAAGCATGTGGGTCTAGTAGCCTGGGGGGGACCCAGACAGATCACACACTTGAAGCCAGGACTGGTGAGGTGGTTACTTCAGAGAGGGAGCTACCCTGTAGCAGTGAGACTGAAGGTGGACCACAGCTGCTGGTGGGTACTGATATTCCCTTGGAGAGAGTGACTGCAAGGGCAGAGGTGAGTAGTAGTACCCAGGCTGAAAGTGAGGCACCGTTGTCAGAGGATACCAGACTTCCTGTGGAAGGGCAGCTGGGAAGGGTTACAAAGAGAGCACTGAGACAGGCTAGGCTCTCAGACCCTACATTGCAAGGTTTGAGGGAGGTAGCCAGGGAGGCCCCTGATTCACAAGGAAAGGGGGAATCTGTATCCTGGGACAAAGGATTACTGTATAAGGAGTGGACCTCTGATGGAGAGCTAGAGGGTGAGATAATACAGCAATTAGTAGTGCCCGGAGCCTACCGTCTGGCACTTCTAGCCATACCCCATGACATTCCCTCTGCAGGTTATATGGGTATAAAGCATACCAAGAAATGTATTATGCAAAACGTTTATTGGCCTGCGATTTCCAGGGATGTAACAGAATACTGCAGAACCTGTGAGCAGTGCCAAAAAGTAGGCAAGGCAGGAGACAAGGTCAAGGCTCATTTGATGCCTTTGCTTGTGACTGAGGAGCCATTTCAGAGGGTAGCTATGGATATTGTGGGGCATCTGAGTACCCCAAGTTCCACAGGAAGAAGTATATCCTAGTGGCAGTAGATTATGCTATCAGATAACCTGAGGCAGTGGGTCTATCCTCTATTGAGGCAAAAAAGTTGGCAAATGCCTTGTTAGAGATTTTCAGCAGGGTAGGTTTCCCAAAAGAAATACTGACTGACAGAGGAGCCAGTTTCATGTCAGACCTGTTGGCTTGTCTGTGGAAGCACTGTGGGGTGAAGAACCCAATGACCACCCCTACCACCCCCAGACTAATGGTCTTGTGGAGAGGTTAAACTCTACACTAAAGACCATGCTACATACATTCACAGACCAGTTTAAGAGAGAGTGGGACAACTATTTGCCCCAACTGTTGTTTGCTTAGAGAAAGTTGCCCCAGGAATCCACAGGTTTTTTACCCTTTGAGTTGCTGTATGGGAATAGAGTGAGGGGACCTGTATATTTGATTCACTATGAGTGGGAGGGTGAGTGTGAACCCTACAAGGATTCTGTGTGGTATATGTCCTAAACCTCAGGACAAGGTTCAGGGGACTCATAGGCTTGCCCCAGAAGAACCTGACAGGAGCCCAGCAGCAGAAAAAGGTCTGGTAGGACAGGAATGCTCGAGCTACAGAGTATGATGTAGGGCAGCAGGTAATGGTTCTCATTCCTGTCAGACAGAACAAGCTGCAGGCAGCTTGGAAGGGACCCTACAACGTGGTAAGGAAGGTCAGTGATGTTAACTACATGGTAGAACAGCTAGGTATGAGGCAGGGGCACAAATTGTACCATGTTAACATGATGAAACCTTACCGTGATAGGGAGGACCTTGTGCTGAGTATTTGCAGTGGATGGCAGGAGGAGTGGGATCTGGTGACTGATCTCCTCAGTGAGGCTCAGACTGACACCTCAGTGGAAGGGGTAGCAATGCCCCAGCAGCTAAACACTACCCAGGTTTGAGAAATCCAAGCAGTGTTACAGGAGTTTGGGGACATGTTCACTGGAAACCAGGGTCAACCCACCTGGTGCAGCACCATGTGGATACAGGACCCCAAAGGCCTATTAAGCAGGCCCCTTATAGGGTGCTTGAGAGAGTCAAACAGACTCTGAGGGAGGAGATACAGAAAAAGGTGTAGCTGGGGATAATATAGGTGTTCAACAGTCCCTGGGCCTCCCAAGTGGTGCTGGTACCAAAGAAGGATGGCAGCACCAGGTTCTCTGTGAACTACAGGAAATTAAATAGTCACACAGAGTCAGTTCCTTATCCCATGCCTAGGACAGATGAGGCCCTAGAGTAGCTGGGTGGGGTAAGTATCTTATCACTATTGATCTTACCAAGGGCCACTGGCAGGTATCCTTGACTCCCAATGCTAGATAGAGGTCAGGTTTTGTGACTCCTTTCGGCTTGTATGAGTTCATGAAGATGCTATTTTGGATGAAAAATGCCCCAGTGACTTTTCAGAGGCTTGTAGATTGTATCATAGCAAGATCAGGAGATTTTCCCCTTTCTTACATGGATGATATTGCCATCTACAGCCATTCCTGGCAAGAATGCCTTCAGCATGTCAGGGAGGTGCTGGGCAGACTACAGAGAGCAGAGCTGACCATTAAGCCCAGTAAGTGTCAGGTGGATATGGCAGAAGTCTCCTACCTGAGACATAGAGTAGGGAGTGGTAAGATCAGACCAGAATCTGCCAAAGTGGAAGTAATTCAGGCATGGCCTGCCCCGTTACCAAAAATCAGGTGAGGGCATTCTTAGGGACAGCAGGGTACTACAGAAAGTTTGTCCCCAGTAATAATACCACAGCTGATCCCCTCACAGACCTGACAAGGAAAAACAGGCCAGATAAAGTAGTGTGGACTGCAGCATGTGAGCAGGCATTCCAGAAGCTTAAATGAGCTCTGGGAGGACCCCCTGTGTTAGCCAGCCCACATTACAGCAAAGTATTTGTTGTGCAGGTGGATGCTGTACTCAAACAGGTTTCCTCAGAGGCAGAAGAGTACTCAGTGGTATATATCAGCCATAGGCTCCAACCCAGGGAAGAATGCTATGCAGCTGTAGAAATGGAATGTCTAGCCATAGTGTGGGCACTGCAGAAACTTCGGTCTTATCTGTATGGAAGTAAATTCATTGTATTACAGACCACAGTCCCTTAACATGGCTACATCGAGCCAGCTAGCAAAATGCCATCCTACTAAGGTGGAACCTAGGGTTGCAGGCAATAGATGGCAGGTTGTAGATGGCAATATCATCCATGTAAGAAAGGGGAAAATCTCCTGATCTTGCTATGATACAATCTACAAGCCTCTGTAAAGTCACTGGGGCACTGTAATGGGGTTAGTGATGCCAACTCAGATGTGCTCTCAATACAGGGTACGGGGTAAGGTATTCCCAGATAAGATCATCCCTCTCAAGCAATGTTTCGCAAGGTTCACTTGAAAACCTAGCTTGAGTCTTCAAAGGGGGGGAAGTGTGATGAAGGGAGATACTGCCAGCACAGCTATCTGGAATTTTGTAAATAATTATATGTCGTTTATAAATATCAACATGATTTATATAAGATGCTTGTGTTACAACTGTATTAGAACTGTATGTCATGTGTATATCAAAGTGGTTCATACAGATGTGTGTTGAAAAGGTATTTTATAAAGTGTTTGTGTTTGAAATGCATCCACAGTGTGCCCTGCTGGAAGAGAACAGAACTGTACATGCACTATTGTAATGATCTAAATGTATGTAATTTAAAAGTGGAACTGGAATACAGGCGGTTAACTTCAGTGCAGCAAATTTTAGGAAAATAGCTGAAATTAAATTACTTTATAGGCTAAGCAATAAAAGATGGTATCTTTCAGTTTTCAGTGCAGCTAGAGACATAGCATCTGTGCTAAGAAGCTTTCTGTATTGTCTCCAGAGAGAACTAATTACTACCTCTGAAAGCATGAAGGATTGCAATTGTTTTATGACTTCCAGCATCTGCCAAAGATATGAGGTCTATGTAGTTTTACAGGTAGATTCTAAATACTGCCAGCTCCCATCAGTGGGGGTTCCCATAGGAACTAGAGTCAGATGACAAGAAATTATGTCATTCTGCAAGCTATCCCAGAAGTAATATTTGAGATATTAATTTGAGAAATCTCTTAGTGAGACAGAGCATTCTGCATTCTGTGTTGGACCTGACAACAACTAGATGATCATTTCACCACATCTGCCTTGCTCTATTAGTAAGTTTTTAGGTTATAGTGTAATTTTGTTAGAGTCAGTCAGGAATATAGTAAAGCTTAGTTTAGATATTTTCCTTTATTTATTTGAGACTGTCCTGCAATGTTGTTTTAAATATCCCCTGTGATTCTGAACTCTAATATCACTGTGAATATATATTTAGTATTGTCTTGTTCTTTTATTATTTATTATTAAATATATGTAAACCTTGCATTGTGGCTGATCTGTGTAGAGATATTTATGTTTTGAGAGTATTTGTATATTTGCTTGGTGACACTGTGCGAGCCACTCCTAATAGCCTTGCTCCTGGTCAAACTACCATTTGTGTTAATATTAATATTACACAGTAAGATTGGACACCCTTTATTAAGGGCCTTAAAGTAGCTGATAAGGAGGGACTGATGGCAGTAATAACTACCTTATAGTCTGGGCAGAATGAGGCATAGCTAATGAACATGTGCTAGCCTTTCTCAGGTGTGTGTGTGTGTGTGTGTGTGTGTGTGTGTATGTGTGTGTGTGTGCGTGTGTGCGTGTGTGCGTGTGTGCGTGTGTGTGTGTGTGTGTGTGTAAATCAAACATCAAGGAATGTGTGTGTGTCAGCTACTTGGTCAGGGACACAAAGTACTAGTTGTGCAGAGAGGGTGCTGGAGGTCTTGGCTTGGTCACTTAGCTGAGATCTCAACTCTATAGCTGTGCCAGTGGGGAGTCTTATTGGGGATCTGGAGGAAGAGGGAGAAAACAGCCCCAGACTGACTGTGGTCTCTGTGTGCTCTTAAGGGAAATTGCACTTGATGCAGAGAGCTGCATCTGGAATTACTGTGTATGTACCTGTTAGCCTCCCAGTGAACATTCCCCACCGTTGCCACTGTTGAGGATTGATGGTCCTAAATTACTGGTTTGCAGTGGTGGGTCATCACACTCCCTATCATGCATGTCCAGGTATCTGTATCCTTCTTCTAAGTAACACCTTACCAAGTATCTATATTATTCCTCCTAATCACAGTTGTCCAGGTATCTGTATCATTCCTCCAACTCACACCTGTCCAGGTATCTATGCCATTCCTTAAACAAGCATTAAAGTCTTTCAGTAGCACTCCTTTCTATGATTTGCAATCACTGCATATTTCAAGAAATGGCTACTTATGTGAATATTACTACACAGTTAGCACTCATACAGGATTATGTGATAGTTATATAAGCAAAATTAGATATAATATTTTTTGTGATTAATAGCCATTTAAGAGTAACAGTTGATCTTTTACAATATGCTCAGAATGATCGTACTTCAAATCAGGATTTGAAGCAGACAGTTAGCTATGGAGCAATGCTGACTTTTTATGTATCACTCTTTGCATAACTAAGGAGGATTTCTTGCAATGAATATTTCTGAATCACAGTATTTCCAGCTGGTATTACAAACTTGCAGTGGGGTAACCACATGGTGCAATATACGTTATATGCACAGAGTAACACACTGGCATTCTGTACTGAGCATGCATGTCTGCTGAAAGGGTGGGGACAATGCTAGTGGGATGTCATCTCAATTATCATAACACACAAAGGAATGATGTGACTTTCTATATTTCACATAATGCAAAAGTGCTGTTTTTTGTTCTGCTCAGTCAGATGTTACTAATACCGTTTAATGGGTTTTACCAGCAGAGCTTTAATGAAGCATCGTGCAGGCTTCAATGTCTCAGTATGGTGGTGGTGGGGTAAGCCATCCTGATGCTATTCCTAATTCTCATGTATAAAACTAATGTATTTGCTGGGTGGCAAAGCCCCTTCAAAACATAGATGAGTGAGAAGAACTAGCTATTGATCTATACATGTGCAAAAGTATCCACAGGACTAGTGAGCAGGTGTGCCAATGATCTAACCCCCCACCCACAAGATGAAATCAAGTCAGTTCCCCATATATACTAGAATCACACTAGTAATGCCACAGCACATGTACCCATAACATCTACTTTTAATTAGGTCATAACAGCCATTCATAGGATGTAAAGTGATCCATAGTTTGTTAAACACAGAAGCCTCACAGCTCTATGCTCTTTGGTATAATCTTGAACTTTGGTCATTGTCTATTTGAAGTTTGTACATTCTTTTAGTAAGTATATGAGTTCTTTCTGTGTATTTTGTTTTCCCTCCCAGCTCTACAAACTACTGGTTGATTGGCTACATTAAAATGTGCATTATTTATATTATATTTATCCTTGCTCTTATGACCTGAGTCATGGCTGAAGATGGTCCAAGAAAGAGCCATTCACCTATATGGGTAACATATAAATAAAATAAAAATAAATGAATTAAATAAAATACTGGGGATATGGTTTCCTTATATTTGATCATACATAACCTAAAATGTACAGATAAACAGGAGCATTGTGCAACATTTGAGGATCGACATTAAGCACTGCTATTACTAATGGAATGTTCTGAATGTGATATGTTGTATAGTTATGCATCACAGTTATGCACAGTGTAAAATGCATATTATGTATAGTATAGAATGTATGCATAACATAACATGGTAACTGCTTTGATGGCTCAGAGTACTCACAAAATAATTTGCACTTTACCATTGCACTGGGGGGAAGGTATTCAGTCTCCCTAGGGGTTGCATGTTGTTGTGTGGCAGTTGGCACAGAGGATTAAGGCTATGAGCTGTGGTACAGGGTTTGATTCTCACAACCATCATGTGCCTACTGTGTGACCCAGAGCAAGAGTCACTTTATTAGACTACGTATGAACCTGTATTGGGTGTTGCTTTATAATGCATACTCACCCATTGACATGGCACAGCAAAATCAATGGCATATCCCTTTCCATACCAAATAGCGATTCAAGGTTACTGAATTTATACTTAAAATAAATTGAGCACTCACGTATTGTACATTATCCTAATGAAAAATTATTCAGCATCCTGTGAAAATAGGGAATAAAAACAGCAGAATAACTCAGATAATATATTGAACATCAACTCAAATACAGCATGCAGTCTGAAAGGAAAGGATTTGCAAAACAAAACCTGAGAATTAATATCAGTATTGCATTTATTCTTGGGTAAAAATGAAATTGAATAAGGCATTGAAGGCGACCATCAAAGTCTTCTGTATAGCATTTTTTAATTTAAATCTTTTGAAAGCATTTCACTAGCTAACAACTTGTTCTGCTGTGCTAAGAATTTTCCATATCAACTCATTATAAAAATTAAGGAGTTAGTAAAAACTCTTTGTTTAAAAATATTAACTGTAATCACTTTAGTTTTAATCAGCTGCCAGGGGAACAGACCACTCATAATTCCCTTTGTGGTAATTTATCACTTTCCTTTCAGAATGATCTTTGACACATTCTAGGGAAGATTATTAAAACTAGTCCAAGGTTAATGACATCCCTACTCAAATACAACACTCTACTTTGAATAGGAAATTAATAATGTTAGCCTTTTCATTCTGTCTGAAAGGAAATTATTAAAGAATTACTTGGGTGTGAAATTAAGTAGCACTGTTTTCAAGTGACTTTTTTTGCTACTGAGAGTTAGTAATAGATTCTTCTCCTTTTTATGGTTTTAATTATGTATGATGTGAGTTGAGCCAATTACTTCATATGGAGATATATGCTTGGCATCTCTGTTTTTCTTTTCCAGGTCTTTGCCGTGGATTGCAGTTGTCTCATCTGTAAAGATTCTACAGTTGCATGAGTGTAACAGTTCAATTACAGCTGTAGGTGTGATTTTTTGTTTTTAAAAAAAAGAGCGAGAGAAGAAAGGCATAGTGTTCCTGTCTTATAGTGGTTGTCTCTCCAGCTCAGTTCCTGTTTGTGGTGTTTTCTGTGTGCAATCCACATTCTCTTCCTGTGTTCACATGAGTTTTACTGGGTGTTTTGGTTTCTTCCCACATCCCAAAGCCATCCTCTTGGTGAATTATTGATTTTCCAAATTGCTTGTAACCATGCATGTTGTGTGTGAATGACTATGTCATATCCAGACTTAGTTTATCGGCTGTGCAATAACTGAGTAACAGGAAATATTCTGTTCTGACCCCCCCCGCCCCCGAATTAGACAAAGTGAACTATCAGACACAACTTATTATAATACTGATTCCCAATGCAGATTAAAATACTCATTGCAGTATTACTGGCTGTATACATCAAGACAGGTGGGTCTCATAATTTATCATTTTATATGACAATACTCGTCTGTTGATGTTTAGAGCTGAGCCACTAATAAAATCCAAACCCAGCATACTCCTCTTGTGGATTGCAAATATGCACCTTTATTTTGTATTATTTTATTCTATGTTTGTTTAGCAGATAGGTCGGTCTGATCACATGATTTATTTTCATATTTTCTACATGGTGTCAGGGTGTTGCATCATCTGTGGGAGGACCAGTTTAGAAAACCTTTCATAAATCCCTCTTTTAATTTATCACTTTCCATTCAGAAAAGTCACTGAAATTCACCTATCACCTAGTGTAATATGGACCAAAAACAATAAATTATAGTAAAATGTAATATAATCCAAGTACAATAAACGTGCAAACTTTGAGAAAAAAAGACAGACATATTTTCAAAAAGGCTATGGCTGTTTTTAATTATGTTATTGCTAGTTACCTAACATTGTTAGCATACTGCTGGCAGGTAACACAGAAATGTTAACTATGTCACCAAGTCAAATGGTGTTGTCACTGACAGTTGACAGAAATACAACAGGAGACGATCATACTGTGTGAGACACACACACACACACACACACACACACACACACACACACACACACACACACACACACACACACACACACACACAAACACACACACACACAATATCCATCAGTGCACCGCCATGCTGTCATGTTTAGTAGCTAGGCATTGAATGTTAAAACCCTCACATCAGCATCTGACAGATTCTGTTCTTCAGTTAGAACCAGAGAACGTGGTGTACACACTCCAGTGTTTACTGCCATTTCTATATAAGTACTGCATGCTTTCTTGCAAGGTCTAAGAATGCTTACTAGTTATAATTGAGCTAAGGACCAAAAGATGCAATAGCAATCATTCCTGCTGGAAAACAAAAAGACAAACAAGCATGGTAACGAAATGTCAAAGTACATCTACAAAGGCCTGCTAGTGTGTGTTCCTTGTTTCTGGTGTATCTTCCTTCCACTGGATAGGAAGCAACACAACACATCAGTGTAGCAAGGCAGGCCTTTCACAATGAAATTTGCTGTTTCCAATAAGTCAGTGGCTAATCATGTGTGGCGATATGTAGAATCTCCAAGAAACAATCTTAAGTTGCTTTAGTAGGGCTAGGTGCTAATAACTGCTCAAGGTGGTGGTAATGCTTTGCATTATATCCAGCTGCTTCAATGGGAGGATGGCCAATATATCATCACTCAGCAAAAGTTTTTAACTCCCTTGTACATTTGCTGTATTTTAATGTATCATAATTTTCAAGTATCAGTTTTAGGTAGATTCTTTGTCATCCTTCTAATTTCTTAACTGACTAGCCTAGGTAAGATAGACAAAAAGACCACAAATAAACAAAAGGATCGACTTTAATTAGAGCTTTTATCTAAATCAGTACAGATTTCGTCATACAGATATACAATCATATCACTCCGTTTTATATTAAAACTCAAATTAATGACATCATTAAAAAACAACCAATAAAATTACACAACTGCTTTCACACTGAATGACCAAACAAAAAAATTACATAAACATATACTGACATCTAGTGGTATAAAGATAAACTGCACCTTGAAACAGGTACGAATGAAAAAATAATGATTTAGATCCCACATTAAGGAAATACATGGGACTACTCTCGTTAATTCAGTGTGTGAACCTTGTTTCTGTTGTGTCTTCCTTCCACAGTTAAAGGCTTTAATAGTAAAATACTTATGATACTAATACTTTCATTGAGACCAGGAAATGTATCTGCTTGAAACCTTACTTTCCTTTTTTTTCATTCACTGTTATTTTGAAAGTACATTTTATTTTTGTATTTTTTGTTTATCTATCTATCTATTTATCTGTCTGTCTGTCTATATATTTGTAAGAGTTGGTGTCATTTTATTGACTGTTAAAATAATGTGAAATTTGGATTGGTGTAATGGTGTAATGGTTAAGGTGCTTACTTCATAAAGACAAGGTATGGGGTTTGATTCTTACCTTTAGAAGAGAAACTGGCTAGGCCTAAAATGGCCCACAAGAACAGCTCTCCTAGCATGAACTACTAATTTGAGTTTTAATATAAAATGGATTATGACTGTATATTTATCAGAAGTATTGATTTAGATGGAATCACTAATTAAAATCAATCCTTTTGTTTCATTTTGGTGGATTTTTATTTATTTTTTGGTGTTAGTGTCGGTTTTGCTGTTTTTCTATTTATTACTATATAGAAGACAAAGGCCCAGTTTTGCAGCACAGAGAGATGAAGACCAGGGTGTAAACTAGATGACTACAGTTTGAATAGCAGCTTGGGTGTTGCAAACTCGGTTGGGAAGGGCGAGAGTGAGCAGTTAGCACCACCTCATGTTGGGAGAGGCAACAATGTTTCCTGGTCAGCTGATTCACTTTTTTAGTCATAAAGGTTAAAATAAAATGGACTACAGCAACCAAACATGGTTAAGCATTTTCATCTTTTTTTTGTTTGTGTCTTTCGGCTTTTCCCGATTAGGGGTCGCCACAGTGGAACACCGGTCCACTAATGATTGGCAGTTGATTTTTACGTACCGGCTTGCCAGGCCTGATGCACAGCCTTCAACGAAGGTACCCCCATTCACGCATGTCTCCACGCAGAAGACGCTCTAGCTGAGAATCGAACCGGACAGCGTCTTACTGTGAGGCAACAACACTACCGCAGCACCACCACCTTAATTTTATTTTTTAGACCTCTTCAGAACATACAATGTAAATAACAATATCCTTTATATTTACATATAAATCCACATCTGTACACAACTATATTTAGCTGGTATAGTCTGCTTTCTGTGTGGACAGTTTTATTTTGGTTTTATATACATACTCATCCAATATTTGGTTAGTTTTGTTTTTAGGTCACAAAGGTTGCTAACCAGAATGATGTGAGTTTGGCTGTCCCAAACATACTACTCAACTGTCCCTGACTTTGCCTCATATTTTTGTCCTGTCTCTTATAAAATATTTGATTTTTCGTGTAAATCACTGAGGATTCCAGTTAGTCGATAATGCCAAATATTAGACTTCCATGTTTCTTATTGTTCAGAAATTGTATGTGATACAAAACATGTTGCTTTGTTAACTTTTTAAGTGAATTAGCATAATATTTAAAAATTGATCTTGATTATGGGCCATTTCCTCACATTATATTGGCTTTCTAATGAATTCTTGAGCAGACAGGCTGAGAGGTATTCTCCCAAACTGGTAAAGCATAGCTCTTGAAGGTGTGCATGTGACACTGTAGACATACACACACACACACACACACACACACACACACACACACACACACGCGCGCGCGCACGCGTGTGCAAGCATAGGAGGCCATGTCAGTGATACAGATACCCATGCCAGTTGCCAGAGGATGTAGCTTTGGACTCAAAGTGGAAAACATGGCTGTCGGAATGATTATACCTGCCATCATCTCTCACCTCACAAGAGAGGAATATCCCAGGAGCAGCTTTCACCCTCTTAGGAATGAATGGCCCAATGAATTGCAGACAGGGAAGCTGATGGTTGGCAGCTAGTTGGGCACCAAACAATGACAAGAATGATAAAGAATGTAATATCCATTCACAAATCATAAACTAAGAAACTTGCCTTACAATTTGAAGAAATTGGCCAAGTACTACCACAACTATTTACTAATTGTTTTAGTGAGAGGTCATTCATTAATAGTGTGACCAGGTCACCAGAGTGGAAGAATTCCTACAAGCTAAAGTCAGTGATTTAGAAAATCACACCCTTTACATCAATTTATTTATTATTCCTTTGTCTGACAGAGGGTACTGAAAGAAGTTTACACATATATTCCACTGAAAGGTAGCTATAAATGTTTTTCAAGTGCAAAGCAGCTGTGTCTGTACTGCAAGCCCATTGCACTACAATTATAACTCCAGGTCATCTGTCCAAACTCTTCCCAGCCCATTTGTATGGGACCCCATTTGTCCCAGATATGTCCAACCCCTACATATGAGAACCTTGAGGAAATTATGCATCTTACCTGACAAAATGAAGTAAAAGTGATGTTGGCAGAGTAGATTGTTCATGGCACTTATACCCAAAGAGGAAATGTTTTGTTCTGGTCATAGAGAAAGTGAGCAAATCAGGAGTGCAAAGTCCAGGGATAGTCCTAAGCAACCACTCTACTGCATACCATCTTCAGAGATTAGCTTTTCCTGGCAGTGGACAATACTATGGCCTTATCCCCTTAATGAGAAGTCTGCTAAAAGATCATCTGTCAAAATCTGTCCTGACCTCCACTGATGTTAATTACATTAAGGCATCTGACTGTATAAGACAAAGACAGACAGATCATTACTTAATAGTCCAAATTATTCAAAAGGAGAAAAGCAGGGGCAGTGGTCAGCAGCTCGTAAGACCACATCACACTAGGGTACAGACCCAAACAGGATAACTCCAACATGAAGATGTCCTGTATATCTATTTAATCACTTTAGGTTGTTGGCTGAGGATGTAAAAGAGGTGATGGAAGACATCAGAGAGCTGAGATAGATGTGAACTCAATACCCAAAACTGTACAGATACATAATTCTAAAATATTTTCATTGTGTAATTGTAGGAGAGGGAATATTCACTAGACAGTGATGTAATTAAAGCAGTTTTGAAAACTGCATAGAAATTAGCATTTTCCTTAAACAAGCACCCCCCCCCCCCGCAAAACACAGAGAATGGTGATTTCAGAGCACTGGGGTAAAACCCTCTACAATGGCTACCCCTCTACTGTCTAAATTATACTGCCTGCAGCCAATTGTTCCTTTTTTCAACCACAGTTCGTCTTCTCCTTCTCCATTCCACTCATCAATCATTATTTTTTTCACACACTTTTACTGAATTATCACTTGTGACACAGGCAAATTTACATTCAAATAAAAGTAATCAAACTATATTAATGTAACTAACATATTTCACATATATTGCTATATATCATATAACCTAAGCAATATTACATAAATTATTCAATTCCTGCCTTTTTTAAAGAAAACATATCATTATTAAACCATCACTTACTACATAGGCAATCAATCATTACTGATAGATTTAATGCAGGGCACTACAATAAAAATGCCACTTTGGTCACTTCATGTTTTACCTTGCTTTTTGCTGTTTCATGCCAAACCAGCAGTCAGTTCTGTATTAGAATGTGGGTTTTAAACTTGATACAATGTAGTCAGCTGCAATGCTTGACAACAAAAACTGATCTGCTCTTTTGCCAGGTGTCTGCTGATCAGATTCTAAGTGACATACAGTAAAACATAGGTTAATTTGCATCTACGATTTTCTTACATTGAACCTGTTAACTGTTCCATCTGATGGGGAGCTTGTCTCCAAGTCCTAATCTGAGGTTTTTAAATTGCATGTTGCATAATTCCTGAATCAGACCTTAACTCATTACATCTGAGTGACACCTCCAGGTGCATCTGCAGTTAATTCCCCTAGGCGTCAAATATTACTTGTTCTATTTGCATCAATAATTCTAAAACCATGATATGTGCAAGGTTTTGAAAGATTTCATCTTAAAGCTTACACAATGGCAAACTCAACTGCATTAATATTTGTCTAGTGCAGGTAAATAGATATTAACTGTTGTTTTTATGATATTAATTTATATACATATAATTTTCACATTTTTCTAAATATCTCAACAACCAAGTAACACAGGCAGAACTCCTTAGCCTCATATAAAAGCTCTGAGCTAGATGAATAAAATGCTGCTGATAGTATGTGTGTAAAGAGTGGTTGCTGAGATATTATTGTTTACAAAATATTACAAATATAATAGTTACTGTATTTAATGTGACTTATAAAATTCGGTTTAAGACTTAGAACCTAAAGAATACTACCACTATAAAAGTAGTTTGTGCTGGAGTTTGCCATTTATACATCTTTCATAACCCCTGTGGTTCCAGAGATAAGAAGATTTGTTTGAAATGTGAGGAAATAATTTGATTCTGCCAAAAGGCTTAAGCTCCGCCCATTGGAAGTTACACTGCAAACTTATTGAGCTCCATTAGAGTGAATGAGTCATGTTCACAAGGGGATTTTGTGTACTTCTGCTTCGCAGAAATTCAGGACTCCATACATAACTAGTTCTAGTTTATTATACCTGAATTTAAATACAGAGCTAGCAATGACAGTGGTACAGCAAGCAATACATTTACTTTTGCTGCAGAAGGCTGTAGGTTCTGTTCAGAGAGCAGGCAGCTGGATATGTGACACTGTAGGGCAGCATAACAGGGTGCTGCACTGCTAAGTGTGTCATCCTTTGGATGGGATGTTAAAATTAACATCTTACCTTTTTGTAGATCTGCCACGGTGGTGCAGCGGTAGCATTGTCGCCTCACATCAAAAGGTCCTCCCGTTTGATTGTCGGCTGGAGCACCTTTTGTGTGGAGTCTGCATGTTCTCCCCACGGTCGAGTGGCATCCGAAAGACATGCATAAAATGGACGTGCCTTCATTGAAGGTTGGGCGTCGAGCTGGCACCTCGGCAACATAAAAATCTACTGCCAATCTGTAGCTGACCAGAGTTCCACTGTGGCGACCCCTAACTGGGAAAAGCAGAAAGAAGAACAACAACCTTTTTGAGTTGATGGTAGCTCAGGTGGATACCAAAGATCCCAAGGCACCTATTGAAAACAGTAGGGGAAGTTCCCCTGATAACCAAGAAAATAAAACAGAACCAGCACCGAATCTACCAATAATCCAACAAGGTGCCTGAAAAATGGAGCTGAGATATAGAAATATTGTCAAATCATTTATTTAAGCCACAAATGCCAAGCACCAAATATTGACACCATAAACGCCTTGAAATATATGAATGCATTTTTGTCATACAAAATTCGACTTCATCAGATGATCAGTGCCATATGATTTTCCATACTTATATAATCATCAATTAATTAAAACCAATGAGCATAATTCCCAAAGTTTAAAACAACCAATTGTGTTGGTATAAATCTCCTTATTTAAATATTCATTCTTTCAAAGTAAAACTCCACATTTTTCCCAATTCAGCCTCCTTTTACCTCATGAATATGCATCTTATTTGATTTTGTGTAACAAAATGAATATTTATCACCAGATACAAGGCCTTTTGTTTATATTAAAAACAATCTAAACTCTAAATCTAAAAATTTCTGTCATATAAAAAATTGTTTTTCAATACACCTTATAAATTTTTTTTATATGAAAAACATATTAAGATAAAAGAATTAAATAATCTGATTATAAATGTGGTGCAAATCCTTAAAACGTACTGTGACAATTCCAATTACATATAATAGGTTTGCCGCCATCTTGTGGAAATCACTTTAAAATACATTCAAAGTTTGTCTGTCCTTAGCTTTAATAAAGGCAGGATTGAAAGATATTCATTCAATCCCGGAGGGTTCCCTGCCTCCAGGGTCAATTGCCACCATAATTCCCTGAATTCAATTTTTTCTTCCCAAGGTCCATCCCTAACATCCAGTTTAACCTGCTCCAACACAAGAAAAGTGAATTTTGAGTCTGGGCATTTTTTTGAATGTTTAAATAAAGCATTTGTGTCCTTACCAATTGCCATCTCATACGTGTGTTCGTAAATCCTTCTTTTCAGCATTCTTTCAGTTTTTCCTACATAGAAGGATTTACAAACTGTACAGGAGGCCAGGTATACTAAGCCCTTAGATTCACAATTATAAAAACCACTGCTTACAAGCCATCTACTTCTACTTTCCAAATAGAATCTGTCAATGTTCATAATATAATTACATTGATTACAGTGACCACATTTGTAGGTGCCCACCTTCTTTTTGTTATTTATCTGTTGTTTATTCTCCAAAATAGTCTTAATATTTTGAGAATTTTTGTAGGTCACCTTCTGAGGAATTTTAGATATATTATCCAAATCCATAATGGGCGCAAATCTTTCCCATTATTTTAAAAACTTCTTTTTGACATTATTGTTAATTGCGTTGTATTCCAAAACTAAGACCTGTTCATAATTAGAACAATTATTCCCCTTATTAGTCATTCCTACTTTGTCCCATTCACCATTATTTAAAATTGGTTTGAACTTGTTAGTTCTACCTTTCTCCACTTCATCCCTTACATTTTTAATGAATTTTAAAGGGTATCCCCTTTTGAGGAACATCCTTTCCAGTAATTCACATTCAAGTAAAAAATCTTGATCAGCACTAGTCATACAGCTCCCCCTCACGAACTGACCCTTCACGATGTTTTTCTTACAATGTAGGGGGTGAGCACTGTCATAGTGCAGAAAAGAATTACAATAGGTTTCTTTTCTAAATACTCTAGTTTCCAATTTTTTATTCACTTTATAAATTTCTACATCCAAATACTGCAAATTTGTATCAGAAATCTTGTATGTGAATCTTAAAAATTTGGTAGTTTGGTTCAGGTACACCATAAACTCTTCAAATTTCTCTTTTCCTCCTTTCCAAAAAATAACAATGTCATCCAAAAACTTACGATATAACTTCCAGTGGTTTTTGAATTATGTATTAAGGACATATCTCTCCTCCCATTTAGCCAAAACTAAGTTGGCATAGGTTGGAGCACAGGCCGCACCCATAGCTACTTCTTGAGTTTGTTGAAAGCATTTCCCATTAAAATATAAAAAATTATTCTTTAAAACCATCTCCATTAACCAGGTATTAACTAACTTTTCATTTTGTAGTAGTCCCTGATCTTCGTAGACTATTTCCTCGAACATTTCCATACCTTCTTTCCAAGGTATGGAGGAAAATAAGTCCACTATATCTATAGTTATGAATAACAAGTCATCCTGGTATAAATCATTGGAAATTACTTTCAACAAATCCCAGGAGTCCTTCAAAATAAACTCTCTTCCTACCCATATTCTTTTTAGTTTTGTATCCATGTACTTAGCTAAGGGATGTGTTTTGGATCCCTCAGCAGAGACTATGGGTCTAAGGGGTGGGTCAAACTCACTTTTATGAGTTTTTGGGATACCAAATATAGAAGGAATTCTTGGTTTATCCACTTTTGAATATCTATAGGTATTGTAATCTATAAGCTCTTCTTGTACCATGTCCCATAAACTTGCATCAGTTTTGTAGTATGCTATATTCACTTCATTTTTTGAAACACTGGAGTACCTTGTATCATCCCATAAAATCTTATTCATCTTACTTTAGTACTGAATGTTGTCCATTATTACAACCCCACCACCTTTGTCGGGCTTCATTGCCCTGATATTAGTATTGTTCCTCATTTCATGCAGACATTCTTTTTCATTTTTACTTAAATTATCCTTGTATCTGATACTTATTTGTTCTTTCCTCACTTCTTGCTCTATTATTTTCTTTACATTTTTTAGTTGAGGATGTAGTGGTGGGTTGTACATGGTTTTACATCTTAATTCCCCATTATTACTAGTAGCTGGTGTCTGGAACATAATATTAAGGTTGACTTTCCTTAAAAACATTTTGATATCCATTAAATTTTGACAATATCTCCCTTTTTATAGGGAATAAATTTCAGGCCTTTAGAAAGAAGTTCAAAATGTCCCTTCTTTATTTCAATGTTACTAAAATTGTAAATGGAAAAGTTGTTAAATGTGTTCTTAATTCCATTTGTGACCACTATTTCATTATTATGCCCTATGGAGAGGTGGGTATCCGTCAATATCTCCCCCCCCCAACTGAAAATTTGCCTGTGGAGATCTTTTTTTGTTCATAAGCCTTTCCGATCTCTGTAGGGGGGGGAATTCCTCATCATAAATTTTGTTTTGATTTTCAGAATAAAGACACTCATTTCCCCCCTTTTCCTGGTGGTTAATAACATGTGCTTGTCTATCTTCACTATAGTGTTTATAATTTCCATGTGAGGGGTTGGGGTAATTAGTGTCACTACCGTATTCTTTAATATCTCTTTCAAGTTTTCTAAGTTTTCTATTCACAACTTCACCACATTTAAAATCAATATCTTTTCTTAAGTTAAAATATTTGGCTTTTTCTTCCTGAACAGTAAAAATCGTTGGAGTATTGGTAGATTCAGTGCTGGTTCTGCTTTATTTTCTTGGTTTTTGGTGGTGTGCAGTAGAACGGAGATGGAGAGAGCCTTACTTCCTGATTTAAGGGGGCAGGACAATGTAGGCCAATCCCATAAGCTGATAGGTCAGCTAACTGAACTGATTGACTTGCTTACACCGTTAAGCCACTCTCTGGTAATGATTCACGGTAACCTGAATAAGCCAAGTTCCTTAGGAACTGAAGGGTTGACGAGCCATACAGAGAGTGTTAACTGCGGACCAAGGGAGCTTACTGGCGGTTCAAAAGATGCCGGCAACCCAGTTGATGGCAACGAGGGAACTTTTAATGATTTATCTACTCCTAGCATTTTGAAAAACAATGAAAAAGGAAGTGAGACTGAGAACAACCCAGGGTTCGCTCTGGGGCAGAAGTCACCTTCCAATTCACGAAGCAATTCAGGTACTGTGAAAAGCACCTTTATAGAAGAGACAAATGTGTGGTTAAAGACTAAATTTGTTTTTAAACCAAATGGCAACAACAACATTCAATCTAAGATTAACGATTCTTATGCTGGTATGTTGGATAGTTTATCAAAACTAATGTACAAATATAGGATGTTAAATATTGAAACTATGAGTACTTAAGGGAATGTATAACTAGGGAAATAGTTCCAAAGGGACTACGAGTCTGGAAATTTCCTAATAATGTTGTCACAGGTTCTGTGTTTCACAAAGAATTGCTTACTGTTTTTTAATAATTATGGATTAGCTGTCTTGAGACTAATTATTACAGAAAATATGAGGTGTTTAGAAGTTATACAGAAAGATATTGACGAGATAGACCAGTGCATTAAAAATAATTTGATTTTTACTGTTCAGGAAGAAAAAGCCAACTATTTTAACTTAAGAAAATATATTGATTTTAAATGTGGTAAAGTTGTGAATAGAAAACTTAGAAAACTTGAAAAAGATATTAAAGAATACAGTAGTGACACTAGTTACCCAAAATCCCCACATGGAAATTATAAACACTATTGTGAAGATAGACAAGCACATGTTATTAACCACCAGGAGAAGGGGGGAAATGAGTGTCTTTATTCTGAAAATCAAAACGAAATTTATGATGAGGAACCCCCCCCCCCGCCACATGGAGATCGGAAAGGTTTATGAACAAAAAAAGATCTCCACAGGCAAATTTTCAGTGGAGGGGGGAGAACGGGGAGGGGGAGATATTGACGGATACCCACCTCTCCATAGGGCATAATAATGAAATAGTGGTCACAAATGGAATTAAGAACATATTTAACAACTTTTCCATTTACAATTTTAGTAACATTGAAATAAAGAAGGGACATTTTGAACTTCTTTCTAAAGGACTGAAATTTATTCCCTATAAAAAGGGAGATATTGCCAAAACTTTAATGGATATCAAAATATTTTTAAGGAAAGTCAACCTTAATATTATGTTCCAGACACCAGCTACTAGTAATAATGGGGAATTAAGACGTAAAACCATGTACAACCCACCACTACATCCTCAACTAAAAAATTTAAAGAAAATAATAGAGAAAGAAGTGAGGAAAGAACAAATAAGTATCAGATACAAGGATAATTTAAGTAAAAATGAAAAAGAATGTCTGCATGAAATGAGGAACAATACTAATATCAGGGTAATGAAGCCCGACAAAGGTGGTGGGGTTGTAATAATGGACAACATTCAGTACAAAAGTAAGATGAATAAGATTTTATGGGATGATACAAGGTACTCCAGTGTTTC
The DNA here is from genome assembly GCF_019279795.1 of Protopterus annectens. Classification (NCBI taxonomy): domain Eukaryota; kingdom Metazoa; phylum Chordata; order Ceratodontiformes; family Protopteridae; genus Protopterus; species Protopterus annectens. The sequence goes on from NC_056736.1 coordinate 735,664,864, forward strand.
AAAAAATGAAGTGAATATAGCATACTACAAAACTGATGCAAGTTTATGGGACATGGTACTAGAAGACCTTATAGATTACAATACCTATAGATATTTTAAAAGTGGATAAATCAAGAATTCCTTCTATATTTGGTATCCCAAAAACTCATAAAAGTGAGTTTGACCCACCCCCTTAGACCCATAGTCTCTGCTGAGGGATCCAAAACACATCCCTTAGCTAAGTACATGGATACAAAACTAAAAAGAATATGGGTAGGAAGAGAGTTTATTTTGAAGGACTCCTGGGATTTGTTGAAAGTAATTTCCAATGATTTATACCAGGATGACTTGTTATTCATAACTATAGATATAGTGGACTTATTTTCCTCCATACCTTGGAATGAAGGCATGGAAATGTTCGAGGAAATAGTCTACGAAGATCAGGGACTACTACAAAATGAAAAGTTAGTTAATACCTGGTTAATGGAGATGGTTTTAAAGAATAATTTTTTATATTTTAACGGGGAATGCTTTCAACAAACTCAAGGAGTAGCTATGGGGGCGGCCTGTGCTCCAACCTATGCCAACTTAGTTTTGGCTAAATGGGAGGAGAGATATGTCCTTAATTCAAAAATAATTCAAAAACCACTGGAAATTATATCGTAGGTTTTTGGATGACATTGTTATTTTTTGGAAAGGAGGAAAAGAGAAATTTGAAGAGTTTATGGTGTACCTGAACCAACCTACCAAATTTTTAAGATTCACATACAAGATTTCTGATACAAATTTGCAGTATTTGGATGTAGAAATTTATAAAGTGAATAAAAAATTGGAAATTAGAGTATTTAGAAAAGAAACCTATTGTAATTCTTTTCTGCACTATGACAGTGCTTACCCCCTACATTGTAAGAAAAACATCGTGAAGGGTCAGTTCATGAGGGGGAGCCGTATGACTAGTGCTGATCAAGATTTTTTACTTGAATGTGAATTATTGGAAAGGATGTTCCTCGAAAGGGGATACCCTTTAAAAATTCATTAAAAATGTAAGGGATGAAGTGGAGAAAGGTAGAACTAACAAGTTCAAACCAATTTTAAATAATGGTGAATGGGACAAAGTAGGAATGAATAATAAGGGGAATAATTGTTCTAATTATGAACAGGTCTTAGTTTTGGAATACAACGCAATTAACAATAACATCAAAAAGAAGTTTTTAAAAGAATGGGATTTGGATAATATATCTAAAATTCCTCAGAAGGTGACCTACAAAAATTCTCAAAATATTAAGACTATTTTGGAGAATAAACAACAGATAAATAACAAAAATAAGGTGGGCACCTACAAATGTGGTCACTGTAATCAATGTAATTATATTATGAACATTGACAGATTCTATTTGGAAAGTAGAAGTAGATGGCTTGTAAGCAGTGGTTTTTATAATTGTGAATCTAAGGGCTTAGTATACCTGGCCTCCTGTACAGTTTGTAAATCCTTCTATGTAGGAAAAACTGAAAGAATGCTGAAAAGAAGGATTTACGAACACACGTATGAGATGGCAATAGGTAAGGACACAAATGCTTTATTTAAACATTCAAAAAAATGCCCAGACTCAAAATTCACTTTTCTAGTGTTGGAGCAGGTTAAACTGGAAGTTAGGGGTGGACCTTGGGAAGAAAAAATTGAATTCAGGGAATTATGGTGGCAACTGACCCTGGGGGCAGGGAACCCCCCGGGATTGAATGAATATCTTTCAATCCTGCCTTTATTAAAGCTAAGGACAGACAAACTTTGAATGTATTTTAAAGTGATTTCCACAAGATGGCGACAAACCTATTATATGTAATTGGAATTGTCACAGTACGGATTTGCACCACATTTATAATCAGATTATTTAATTCTTTTATCTTAATATGTTTTTCATATAAAAAAATTTTATAAGGTGTATTGAAAAATGATTTGTTATATGACAGAAAATTTTTAGATTTAGATTTTAGATTGTTTTTAATATAAACAAAAGGCCTTGTATCTGGTGATAAATATTCATTTTGTTACACAAAATCAAATAAGATGTATATTCATGAGGTAAAAGGAGGCTGAATTGGGAAAAAGGTGGAGTTTTACTTTGAAAGAATGAAAACTGAAATATTTAGAAATATTTAAATAAGGAGATTTATACCAACACAATTGGTTGTTTTAAACTTTGGGAATTGTGCTCATTGGTTTTAATTAATTGATGATTATATAAGTATGGGAAATCATATGGCACTGGTCATCTGATGAAGTCGAATTTTGTATGACGAAAATGCATTCATATGTTTCAAGGCATTTTTGGTGCCGATATTTGGTGCTTGGCATTTGTGGCTTAAATAAATGATTTGACAATATTTCTATATCTCAGCTCCGTTTTTCCAGGCACCTTGTTGGATTATTGGAAGTTCCCCTGATACCCTGGTCAAATTTCCCCTAGTCATAGTATAAATACCACCTTGATCCTCTCCTAAAAAGAGGCCACTAGCCTAGTGAGACTAACACAGTCAACAAGGGATAAATTAATAAATAAAATGTAAACAGTTAAATGGCAGTGGCCACTAGCCTAGTGGGACTAATGCAGTAAACAAGGGATAAATTAATAAATAAAATGTAAACAGTTAAATGGCAGTGGCTACTAGCCTAGTGGGACTAATGCAGTCAACAAGGGAAAAATTAATAAATAAAATGTAAACAGTTAAATGGCAGTGGCCACTAGCCTAGTGGGACTAACACAGTCAACAAGGGATAAATTAATAAATAAAATGTAAACAGTTAAATGGCAGTGGCCACTAGCCTAGTGGGACTAATGCAGTCAACAAGGGATAATTTAATAAATAAAATGTAAACAGTTAAATGGCAGTGGCCACTAGCCTAGTGGGACTAATGCAGTCAACAAGGGATAAATTAATAAATAAAATGTAAACAGTTAAATGGCAATGGCAGTTTTCATTATAAAGTTTTGACAACTCCTGTACAAGGCTTGTTGCCTAAAAGTGTTTTTTTCTAAGGTGGTATTCATTTATTCTAAAATCACGTTTCATCAAAACCCATTCACCCTGTAGACTGAGATGGCAACCAAGTGACCCTGATATTCTTTACTACAAGGCTTGATAATTTCAAAGCTAGTTATATTAGTTTGGGTAGTATAAAGGACACATGTTCTGTGGACATTTTTATCAAAATGGTGTCCTAATTTTACACAGAAAATTAATGAGAATTCCAGAAACAGTTGACTCATAGTCAAGCAATGATGGTATGCTTGCTTTAATCATACTACAACTAAACAAAAAGATGTGCACTTTTGCAAACACCTACTGGGTACCATGTATTGGGACTAAAACTGTAAAAAAAACATTTAGACACCATAACATTAAAGTCTAAAGGTGAGTTACTATTAGCAAGTGATTTTAATTGTATCGTGTCTTCCACTGATACCAGAAACTCTAAGCCCTTCAGGATATCCCCTGTTGCCAAGCACTTGAAAAACTATATAAAAGACAGAAACCTAATTCACATTGACGTTATAAAATTATTATCCTCCCTGAAATATTCTCACTACTCCTACAGATTTGGCACACAGACCAACATAGATAAAGTCTTTGTAACCATTTCTTTACTGACCAAAACTGATAATGTAATGCTGACATCATGCCCTATGTCTGACCGCAATGCTATCACCTTCACTGTAACACTTAATACTGACCCCTTAAACTTCTGACAAAGACTACCTGCTTATCTAGTAACAGTACAAGGATTTAAAGAATGGTTTCTAGATGAAAAAAAGCTTTACCTAGACGTCAATAACAATGGAGATGTTTCAGATATTATCCTATGGGAGACTTTAAAGGTAGTCTTACATGGAAAAGTCACAAGTTGGTATTTAAATAAAAGGAAAGAGTAGGGAAAAATCTGGTAGACATACAAAGAGAAATTGATGAACTAAAACTAAAACTTACATCAAATGACAACTCTGCATTAGCTGACATACGTAAACTGAACAAGGAGTATAAGGATATCATGCAGCATAAAATGTCAATAAATCTGGAAAAAATCAGATTACAGTCCTACTCAATTAATCCAAAGAGTATGCACAGGATTGTGATTAGATCTAAATATTTAAATGAAAAAAGTCATATAAATGAAATAATATACACTAGAAATAATCAGACTACAAAGGTTATAGATCTAAAAAAATATCTTATTATGTTTTAAAAACCATTGCAAGAATATTAATAATAACTCATCTACAAGTGATAACAAAAGTATAGACAACTTTCTTGCTAATAATATTCAAACAAAACTGTCCAAACACAATATTAATAACATAGACAAACCCTTTTCCTTTAAAGAATTAAAGGAACAAATAAAAAATCTTAAGACAAAAAAGGCATCAGGGCTGGATGTTCTAATTCTGGAACTTTACAAACTGTTACCTGATAACATCTTGAAAATCTTACTCAATGCATTCAAAGAAGTTAAAACTACAGCAAACATCCCTCCCTCATGGAAATATTCTATCATCTCTCCCATCTTAAAACCAAATAAGGAGCCCAATCTTTGCACATCATACGGGCCACTTAGTTTGCTTAACATTTATTACAAGATATTCATGTCTATCTTAGCAGACAGATTAAATAATATTCTATCAACATGAATTCATGAAGACCAAACCAGGTTTATAAAAGACAGAAAGGTACAAGGCAATTTAATTAGATTACTGTCCTTAATAGACTTAGCAAACAAGAAAAAAAATGAGCTTTCTATGTTAAACCTTGATATAGATAAAGCTTTTGACTCCCTTAGTTGGCCATATCTGTTTAAAGCTCTGCAAAAATATAATTTCTCTCCTAACTTTATAGGATTAATTAAAAAACTATATGAAAAGCCCATAGCTTATTTAAAGGTTGGATCTTATCTATCTAGCACATTCAAAATATTAAGAAGTACTAAATAGGGCTGCCCCCTCTCCCCATTACTCTCTGCCCTGGCTATTGAGCCTCTTGCAAATTATGTTAGAAATAATGACAGCGTTAAAGGATATAATGTGTCAGGCAAATTATCCTCCAAGATACAACTGTTTGCTAATGACCTATTAATAACTTCTAATGATATTGAAAATTCAGTAGATCATCTATTACATAATCTAACCTTCTTTGCAAACATCTCTAGTCTAAAATTCAATCACAACAAAACTCAGGCACTTCTAGTGAATGTTACTATGAAACTTAGATCAAAAAGAGACATAAACTGAGAGGACTTGCATATTAAATATCTAAATATCATTATTGAATCGAATTATTAAAAAAAAATCACTCGCATTTAATTACCAACAACTTATAAACTCAACTACTAGTCTAACTGGCAGTTGGAACAGACTCTTCTTCATTTGAAGACAGACTAACTTTAATCAAAATGATATTGTTACATAAAATCTTATTCATTGGAAAAGCTCTAATAATTCCCCCTTTCAAAATTAAACAAAAATTAATAACTTATTACTCAACATCCTTTTGTATCCCAAAAAAAACAAGAATTTCTCTTCTTTGGCATACCACAATCCCGGATGAAGGAGGTATAGGGTTTTCAAATACTGATTTTTATTTAAGCACTGCATTTATTAACATAGTATTGCTTTGGAATAATACTTTTTATACATCATATTGGAAATCAATACATGAAACCTTACTTCTTAATAGTAATAGGACATTGTTTGAACCACATACAAACATCTTTATATGGATTTTAAAAATATACATTCAAAGTGAAAGGTGAAAACTTGTTCTCACATCTCTTATAAACCAAATATTGCTGATGTTTAAAAAGCTTGTTTTCTAATCAATTAATTATGCATTTATTAATAATTATGTTTCCTATTGCTTACACAAATGAATGTTTGATATCTTTTGATACTCAGAAAATATTAGAATTTAAGAAAGGTGACCTATTATATTGGAATCAATTCCTCTCAGCTAATAAAATAAGTTCTGCAGACTATTTGATCAGCAGATATAGTTTACAAAATTCCAACAAACTTGTAAGGATATTATACTTATACATATTAAGACCGCACCCTGATTAGTGGCATACAATAAGAGTAACTTAAAAATCTTGGATTTTATCTCAACAATTATTAATAGCTCACCCAAAATACTTCATACATATCTGTTATTAATAAAATTCTCAGGAATGATTTTAGCAAAACAGATGTTTCTTTTTTGGAATTATTCAAGTGAAGTTAATAGACAAATATTCTCAGAAAAAGATAGGTTCATAGGTTCATAGGTTGGTACTAGGCTATCGGCCCTAAGACCTATGCAAGCCTAGCCATAACAATTCCCTGGAAATTTCTTCCCACAATATTTACTTCTCTGGGCCCCTGTCTAGCAGGGTGACTGACATGATCCCCGGGATGAATTTCCTATCTCCCATCCAACCATCAAGGTTCCTTTTGAAGAGGGCCAATGAGGTGCTCTGCTTGACATGTATGGGCAGTCTATTCCAGAGTATTGGGAGTCTATGGGTTAGGAACCTATCCCTCCAGCATGTTTTGTTCATTGTGATGATAAGGTTTAGATCTGCAGTGTGTGGCTCTGAGGGATTGGGATTTCTTTAAGTGGAGCATGTCCAACAGCTGAGGGTTTGACATGGCCTTGTATGTTAAGCAGAGATTGCCTCTGAGCAGACGATATGCCACAGAGTATAGCTGGAGTTTTTTTAGATGGTCAGCATATGGTATCTGCTTTAGGCCTGTGATTCTTTTAGTGAGGTATTTCTGTGGCCTTTCCAGCTGTTGCAGATGTCTTGTGAGGTACATACCAAATGGGGCATTATACTCTATAATGGGTCTACGGAAAACTGGGCCTGGAGCAGCCATGCTGCCTAAAGAAAAAAAAAAAAAAAATGCATAGTACTATTCGAAAAAACAAGGTACCCCTAGCTACCAAATAGGTGCGCCAACCCTGAGGAGGGGAACCTTGAAACCTCTGACATATTAATATAGCATGCTGGAGGAGGAGCTTTCATCACCAAAAGACTCCCTATGTGAAGGAATAAATCGGTATATGTTGTGTATAGCACTGCTGGCCTTGTTCTTTCAATTTAGACCAATTTGGGGGAGGAGATCAGATACCCAGGGATTACCTCCTCAGTCACTGCTCAACAGAGAGGCACAAAAATAATGGTATAGTTCCCCATACTAAAGGGGTGGCATAAGCCACAAAACTATGGGCTAGGCTTGTAAATGCCCTTGGGCAGATAGCCTAGTATGAACCTATGAACCTATGAACCTATAATGAGGGATGAGTACAGTGGGACAATGACCTCTTTTTTTCCTGGATGAAAAGCCCTTAGTGATGAGGTGTGACACATAGAAGGATTTCCTGACTGTTGTGGCGATGTGGTTATCAAAAGTGAGACCACTGTCCACTTGTGTCCCTAAGTCTCTCATCACACTTTTGATGTTTAGTGTCCTGACACCTATGTGGTAGTTCATGGGTACATGTTTTTTTCCAAAAGGGGATAACTATACATTTCTTGGCATTAAGCTTGAGCCCATGGCTCTGCCACCAGGCATTTGTTTCTGTAAGGCCCTTTTGTAGAATATCCACATCATTTGGGGATTCAGTAATGGCTCCCAGTTTGCAGTCATCTGCAAACTTTGTTAGCCAGAGTCCCTTAGTGTTGGCCTGTACTTCAGAGAAGTAGATGCCAAACAACAGTGGTCCCAGGACTGAACCCTGAGGTACTCCACTTGTCACTTATCTGGAGCTGGATTTGGAGTTGGCTACTTTTATGGTCTGGGTTCTGTCAGTAAGCCAGTTGGCAACCCATTGAGTGACGTAGGGATTTATGCCCAGCTTAGTAAGTTTATCTATGATTCCAGAATGAGGGATGGTGTCGAAGACCTTGGTGAGGACTTGAATATTAAATATCTAAGTATCATTATTGAATCGAATTATTAAAAAAAAAAATCACTCGCATTTAATTACCAACAACTTATAAACTCAACTACTAGTCTAACTGGCAGTTGGAACAGACTCTTCTTAATTTGAAGACAGACTAACTTTAATCAAAATTATATTGTTACATAAAATCTTATTCATTGGAAGGCCTTGGCGAGGACTTGTGGACCGCCTTACCCTCATCCACAGCTCTGGAGACCGATTTGAAGAAGTCAATCAGATTCAGAAGACAAGATCAGCCCTTCACAAACCCAAACTGGGTGGGGTCCAGTGTTTGAAGGTTGCCAATGTCTTTGTTTATAAGTTCCATGATAATGCATTCCATGCCCTTGCAGATCAGGCTTGTCAGACTGATGGGACGGAAGTTCCTGGGATCCAAGGCGGATCCTCCCTTGTGGAGCGGGATAACTGTAGCTGTGCGCCACTCAGTGGGCACGAAGCCTGAGGTGAGGCTATGATTAAACATGACACTTAGGTGGGGTGCCAGTTCATTTTGTAGTTCATTTAGTACACAGCCTGGGATGTCATCTGGTCCCATGGATGCTGTATTCTTAGCTTTGGAGAGTGCTGTTTCTACCTGTGTGGCTGTGATTATCGGAATTTGGCAATCTTTTGGTATTGAGATGGGCCCTTTAGGGGGTGAGAGGGGGGGTGAAGTTGGCACTAAATTGATCTGCCAGGATATTGGCAGTATCCTTGGGATCAGTATATTTAATGCCATTCTGTTGTAGCTCAGAGCAGATCTGAGCATTGCCATTTAGATTCTTGACATAACTATTGAATGCCTTGTGGTTGTCTTTGGAATCTTTGGCAATTTTATTTTCGTAACTAGCTTTTGAGGATTTTATGAGGGAAATCAGCTTCTTACTGAGGCTAGTGAGGGAGTTTTTTTGCATCCTGGGATTTTCCTCTTTTCTGCAACAGTTTCTTCCTTCTGTTGTATAGTTTGTTTATAGCAGGGGACCACCAGATTGGCTTCCTTTTTTTGGAGAAGAGCATCTTGGTTCTACTTGGGATGGCACGATTCATGCATGAGTGGATGTGCTCATACAGTGCCTTAGTGTAGGATTCTGCAGTCGAACTTCCAGATCCCGTCTGCGTGGGTGTTGTGAAGTTTGTCACTTCTGACTTCAGTAGCATGAAGTTGGCTTTGGAGAAGTTTTTTAAGGAGGTTTCCTTACTGGGGGGTGGGGGTGGGATGTGGATGTCAAGGGTGATTTGCTTATGGTCAGACCTGACTAATGAGAGGGTGACCACTGGTGTGGAGCATCTATCTCCCATGTTGGTAATGAGTAAGTCTAGGATATTGGAGCCCTGGGTGGGACAATGGATTAGTTGATCCAGGGCGTTGGAATTTATGAATTCCAAGAACCGTTGGGAAAAGATAAAAAACTTTGTTTACAGTCGGTGAAGGAATCCACATCTTCCCTGTTCTGGCATGAATATGAATGGAAATTTTTACATAGATATTTTCCCCATATAGACTAGCAATAAAGTACAAGAAAGATTAAATGAAATGCTGGCGATGTGGACACCCTGATGCTGAATGGATACATATGGTTGTTAATTGCAAAATAATTTCCCCATGTTGGTTAGACTTTAAATATCTTTGCAAAGCACTATGGAATGACAACTGTATAATTTCTGACTCCCTTATCCTTTTCTGTGTTCCTGTTCCTGAAGTCATTCCTAAAAAACAGACATTATTACTATGCTCTATCCTCTCTATGGCAAGGAAAATTGTTACTAAAAATTGGAAATCCCAATCTACTCCTGTCTTTAAAGTTGAGTTTGTTCATCTTGTGAAATACATTTGTAAGAATGAGATTGCTACTATAAAAGCAAGAACTAACAACACAACTCATCATTTAATTGCTTGGACAAAATTGTCTAATCTGTTAGAGACATACTGAGTGCTCTCCTATGTATATTGCTTTTTTAGTTGTTATGGACGTTGTATATAGTTTGTTTGTTTTTTTCTTGTTACTACACTGTTAAGTTATTGTGTTATAAAATAAATAAAAAGATTTTGGAAAAAAAATGTCTTTAACAGAGAAATATCAATGAACTGTTCCTGTAACAACAGCAAGAATCCACACTTAGAAAAAGTCATGTTTAATGTAGTTAAAACTTAACCTCTGCAAATAATTGCCTTCAAGATGGACTGAAAATGGTATGTTTACAGGTAAAGGATAGTCACAAAACACCATATGACCATTTCTATTCAATTATTTAATATAATCTAGTTAAATAAACTCTCTTCTGTGGATATCTTGATTTAAACCCTGTGGGTGCAACGATGTAAATCCATCTCATTACATTCCTTCCCAGTAAGACAGAATGTAAATCCATCTCATCAATCCATCTCATGGCGTTCCTTTTCCAAGGAAGTACCTTGCTACTGGACTATCCAACATTTTGTTCCACAAAGTCTCTTAAATGTTCCAGAATTCTAATTTTGGCCATTTCTTTTCTTCCTCTTGCATAATCTTTTTGGCAAGAACAAATGATGGCATAAATAATTCAAAAACACATTATTCTTGGCTCCTATACAAAAAGACATATTTTCCTGTAAAGTCTGCCAGGCAAACATATGCTTACACACTCTGCACCGTAAATAGGGGAAATTTCTCCTTCCTTCCTTCAGTATAAATGTATTTGTTTTTACATAATCACTTTCAGCTAAATGATTGCATAAACTCTTATCCCTGGAATATATACTACTCCAAGTGGAGTAGTAAATATTACCGTAAGCTTAGGTCTGAATTTATTACATTTAAAAATGTCATCAAAGCTTCCTTAATCTCAGCTGTCGCATAACTATAGGTAAAGACACAAGTTATGCAGCAGATGACTTCCAAACAAAGCAGACATGTCGACCTTTCTAAGTGTGAAATAAGCTACTGCAGGTTACTTATAGAAATCACAAGTGCTAAGTAGAATATTGTAATAAATATACATTCAGTGCCCAGTGTAAGTTAGCATCCCTTAAACTAGACTTTTATGTGGCATAGAAAAATAATTGCAATTATACTGCAAACGCAATAGTTTTTTTTAATACCTGAATTAGTACATAGATTACAATATATATAGTAAAATAAGCATGTATGCATATCATCTTTAACCCCCCCCCTTTTTTCATTTTTTACATGGAGCTGGTGTGTCAGCTGTTGTCATCTCTCTGTATTCAATGCCACTATCCTACCTTCTTCAACATTCATGGCTGATTGTCACAGGTCTTCTCTTACACAATCCGTCTACCTCTTTGCTGGATATCCACATTTTCTCTTGCCTTCCTTATGTCTGTGCAAATCTTCTTCACCAGACTGTCTTCTGATTTTCTGCACAAGTGCCTGAACCACAATTGGTTCTCTTTGTCCAGTTCTGCAATTGGAGCTACGTTGGCTTCTGCTCTTTTGTCCTAATTCCGTCATCTTTCCTGCAGTGTGCATCCTACCATCCTTCTCAAGCACTTCATTTCTATCACCTCTAGCTTTCTCACCTGCTCTCCTTTACTGCCCGATTTCTGTACCATACAGTAGTACTGGTCACGCCACTGTTTTGCACACCTTACTTTACAGCTTCTTTGGCATTCTCCTGTCCCATACTACCCCTGCCACTCTGTGCCAATTGGTTACAGCCCCTCTGATGCTAGTTTTGACTTCCACATTCAGAGTTTCATTCTCCTCAAACACCCTTCCCAGTTACTTGAAGTTGTTTCCAGTTCCAGTATTTTCCCTTCTATCTCAATTCTCAGCGTCTTCTGATTTCCTCATTTGCTGCCATTACCACTGTCTTATCTGTACTCAGTTTCATCCCATGTGCCTTCACTTTTGCATTCCATTCCACTATCATTTGCCGAAGTTCTTGTTCTGACTCTGCTTGTAATGTCACATCATCTGCATACAGCAACTCTGTTGACCTGTCCCCTTTGACCTGTTTGCTAATGTAGTCCATCACCTGTATGAAAAGCAGTAGGCTCAAAGCTGAACCCTGATGCATACCCACTCCCACTCGGAATCCCTCTGTGACTTGAGTCATTGGGTCCTTATAAATAGCTTGCACTAATTCTACCAATGTTTCTGGGACTTAAAACCATCACAGGACTGCCCAAATTAGCTTTCTTGGGACCTTGCCATATGCTTTCCCCAAGTCTAAGAATGCCCAATTGGACTCTTTCCTAATTTCTAGCTTCTTCTCAAGTATCTGTCTCACTGCAAGCATCAGATCAGTTGTGCTGCTTCATGATATGAGTTCAAAATGCTCATCTCCCATCTTATGTTGTGGTGCTCTGTGTATTCATTTATTAGTCACCCTCTCCAGAACTCTCATGCAGTGTGACAGGAGTTTGATACCTCTGTACTGTCCAGAGTAATGAATGCCCCCTTTACCTCGAATGCTGGCACTATTATCCTTATTTTCCAGTAATTTGGGATACACCTTTCACTCCATACTGCTATCAGTACTGTCAGGAGCCATTTCTCCCCAATCTCACCCAATATCATTATCACATTTGCTGTGGTCTCATCCAAACCTGCTGCTTTAACTGGCTTCCTTTTCCTTAGAGCTGTTCTTACTTCTTCTACGGTGGGCTCATTCTCTTCTCTCATGGTGGGCTGTGTCTGGGATAGTACAGCTTCTGTGTTTTTTTTTTCATTCAGAAGCTGATGAAAGTACTCCTTCCATCTGCGTTTGATTTCCTGTGGGCTGGTGAGCAGGTTGCTGCTTGCATCCCTCACAAAAAAGCTGCCTGACTATCTTCTTTATCTTTCAATCTTTGCCTTGCAACCTGATGAGAGGTTTTTTTTGTGCCATCTGCCAAGTCACTTTCCAGAAGCTGGTAGAGTGCCTCTGATGCCTTGTTCTTTTCTGCTCTCTTAGCCTCTTTGTTAGCCAACCAATATTCCTTCTAAGCCTGATCTGTCTTTTCTGCTTTCCACTTTTTCCTGCACTCTTTCTTTCTTTTGACGACTTGCTGGACTTCTGCATTGCACCACCAGCTTTCCTTATGTACTTTATTTTCATATGTGGCTCGGCCACGTGTCAGTTCTGTATTCCTCAGTCATGCTGCTTTCAGACACTGTTATCCTTCTTCAGCTCCACGTATTTTCTTTTTTTCCTGAGGTGCTAGAGCCCTGGGTAATTACTCGAACTCCTGTGCTTTCTCTCCAGTCAACTTTCAGATCTTCAGTCTGGTCTCTTTTGACCTTAGAACATTCTCTGACTACTTTACAATCACTAATTGTACCCCATTTCCCTTTTGTATTAGGAGGAAGTTTATCTCAGTTGCATGTTGGTCACTTTTGTATGTGATCTTGTGACTGTTTCACTTGCTGAGACCATGTATTTGGCATCATCAAGCTATTTGGCAGACAGACGTTTATACTGGCCTCTCCTCCTTTTTTCAAGTTGCCCCACCCATGTGAATCCACATTGTACTCATATGCTGTTCTGTCTGACCGAATATGTGCATTCAGGTCACCCATTATCAGTACTAATTCATGTTGTCCTGCTTTATCTGGTAGGTCCTGCAACTGTGTCTGAATGCCCTATTTTCCCCACTATCACAACTCTGCTGTGGGACATAAGCTGAGATTATGAATATTACCCTGAACTTTTACTGGAGTCTGACTGCCATGAGTCTATCACTAATTCTGATGACATCCCTCACTGTCTTCTGAGGCCTTTCCGTATCACAATTCCCACATTATGTTTAGCTTGTCCTCCTTCTGAGCAGTAGACTGGACACCAAGCCAAGTGGCTTTGCTGCACTGCCCTTTCCTCTTGTCTCCTGGATACATAGGATGTCCATCCTTCTTCTTACCATCATGTCATCCACTTCCAAGTTGCATCCTGTCAGTGAACCTACACTGAGTGCAGCAATTCTTAGTTCATATTTGGCAGGCTGATTGGTTTTATATCCACCTTTTGCTCAACCGAGTTATCCCAGGTAACCTTAGCTGGGTAAATGGACATCAGATGGCCAATAGTTTATTGACCCAGGGCTTTGGGGCTTTATGGAAGGCACACACTGACCAATAAGGGCACATATACCCCTCTCACCCTTAGAATGGATGACTGGCGTAGACATATTTTTACACAGTCAAGTAGTTACTCCTGCCGCAGTGTGAAGTCGTGATTCATGTTCTCTTATCTTCAGGATATTGCGCATGACAGTAAATGCCAAAAACACTTGGTCGATACAACTCTTCTTCTTATAGGGCACCATGTAGAGGCTGTACTGCTGCCCACAACTTCATTCTTGGATAAGTTTGAGATGGAAACACTCAGCATGTTTTTGGGAGAACATGCAAACTCCATGCAGACATTGGCTGGAGGTCAGGATCAAACTTTGTACATCGTACATGGAAGGTGAAGAGGTGAAGACCTTAACCGATATACCAACTAGTCTCCACATTATGTGTATGTATATTTGAGTAGATATATATATATATATATATATATATATATATATATATATATATATATATATATATATATATATGTGTGTGTGTATATATATATATATATATATATATATATATATATATATATATGTGTGTGTGTGTGTGTGTGTGTATATATATATATATATATATATATATATATATATATATATATATATATATATATATATATAGGAAAGCACAACAGAACAACACATAGCTAGTTAAGTGGGTTGATCTATGTCCCAACTGATCACATGCACAGCTCATCAAAAAGCACAGGTAGTTCTCTTCACAATATCGCATTATAACACAAATAAGTAATAAATGCCACGCCCATTATTATGTGATCCTGAAGTTAGCATACATAGAGACAGAGTGTGGGAGTACAGCCCCCCCTTATGTGTGGGGTGCATGAGGCAACACTGATAAGATTTAAAACATTGTGTGGCAATGTATAAAAATGGTTATTTCAGACACTTTTGTTGAGTCAAGAACTCACCTGGTATTTCACAACTGCTTCTGTCCTGAGCATTTGCAGATTAACAATAAGACATACACTTATTATATATTTTCAATAAGGTATGGGAATGTGTGCATAGTAGAGATATTTATCACATATTCAGGTGTATGCATGCTACAGATATTATGCATGGTATAGATATTATCGCACACTCAGATGTGTGTATGGTACAGATATTATTACATACTCAGGTGTGTGTTTGGTACAGATATTATCACACACTCAGGTGTGAGCATGGTACAGATATTATGCATGGTACAGATGTTATCACACACTCATGTGTGACCATGGTACAGGTATTATCACACATTCAGGTGTGTACATGGTACAGATATTACCACATACTCAGGTGTGTGCATGCTACAGATATTATCACACACTCAGGTGTGTGCATGATACAGATATGATCACACACTCAGGTGTGAGCATGGTATAAATGTTATGACACACACTAAGGGGTGAGCATGGTACAGATATTATCACACACCCAGGTGTGAGCATAGTACAGGTATTATCACACACTCAGGTTTGTGCATGGTACAGATATTATCACACACTCGGGTGTGTGCCTGCTGCAGATATTATCCCACACTCAGGTGTGAGCATGGTATAAATGTTATGACACACACTAAAGGGTGAGCATGGTACAGATATTATCACACACCCAGGTGTGAGCATAGTACAGGTATTATCACACACTCAGGTTTGTGCATGGTACAAGTATTATCACACACTCAGATGTGTGTATGCTACAGGCATTATCACACACTCATATGTGTAAATGCTACAGATATTATCACACACTCAGATGTGTGTATGCTACAGATATTATTACACATTCAGGTGTGTGTATGGTACAGACATTATCACACACTCATATGTGTAAATGCTACAGATATTATCACACACTCAGATGTGTGTATGGTACAGATATTATCACACACTCAGGTATGAGCATCATACAGGTATTGTCACACACTCAGGTTTGTTCATGGTACAGGTATTATCACACATTCAGATGTGTGTATGCTACAGATATCATCCCACACTCATATGTGTGCATGGTACAGATATTATCACACACTCAGGTGTGTGCATGGTACAGATATCATCACACACTCAGGTGTGTGCATGGTACAAATATTATCACACACTAAGGTGTGTGCATAATGCAGATATTATCACACATCATGGGTAGGCCCCAGCCATGCAAGTCTAATGCTTGGGTTGGCAGTTTAGACAACTCTATCAGTCACAGTAAGAGGTATTTGAAGGTCCCTATGTAGGAGTGCAGCTACTGGCACACCACAGGTGTGACAATATGCCATGCCTAATGACAGGATGACCCCCTCTGGATAACTCTCAAAGGAGTAGCCTCTTCCCCAAATCTGCGAAATGGCCACAGAATCCACTAGTGTGCCCTCTAGGTCACCCTCAGCAGGTAGTCCTTCATCCACCATGCTGAGAGGAGGGTCAAGTGACTGTTGGTAATGCAGCGCAAGTTGCATTCATTGGAGGAGACCCAGGTTACTGTCACAGGTCACATATTGCACTGTAACCCAATCTGTTGAAGGAGACAAAAAAAGACAGACATAAAACAAATACAACACATTAGTAGCATTTCAGCTGCTCATGGCGGATATGGACATACTATACATACTGCACCAGCTGGACAGCCAGAGAGACCTCCTCACACAGGACTCTCTGTTCAAAGCTATCTCTTTAGCCACTGTAAAAGAAAGCAAAGACTATTCCATAAAATGTGACCCAGACTAAAGAAAGGCAATTAGACCAACAGATATAAGCAGAGACCAAATATTTACAAAATGTATATACACTTCTGATTGCTGTATATATATATATATATATATATATATATATATATATATATATATATATATATATATAAAACTGAAACGGGTCTATATTATAACCGTGAAACCTCACATAAGCGAATACGGAAACATCGACAAATATTGAGCGAACCACGAAAACACTGAACGTCCTGAACCATGAAATTCAAAATGTCGAATCAGCATAGTTGGCCAACCTTACCAGCCGCTATGTACTACCTACCCAAACAAAATAAATAATCCACATACATACACTTAACAAAACCCTACGTCTAACCCTAAACTAAAGCTTACATATATTACTATATATGCACTTACCTTAACCCGCACCCTAACCCTAAGGTCCATAACTATTGCACAACTACGTTAAGGAGCTATACCCAAACAAAATAAATAATCCATATACATACACTTAACAAAACCCTACTTCTAACTCAAAACTAAAGCTTACATATATTACTATGTATGCACTTACCTTAACCCGCACCCTAACCCTAAGGTCGGTAATTATTGCACACTTACCTTAAGGAGCTATACCGGAGAAGGGCCAACTATGACAATTCGACATTTTGAATTTCGCGCTTCAGGACATTCGGTGTTTTCACGGTTGGCTCAATATGTGTCGACGTTTCCATATTCACGCAACATTCGATTTCACGGTTGTAATAAGTAACCACTGAAACATGCAAATCTTGATGTTTGCAAAGTCGATATTGAAAGATCGACTTTGCAGATGCCAGCATACTACTACACACATGCCAATAAACAATATCAGCACATGCAAAAATGTACAACAAAAAAATAGACTAAAACATCCCCCCACCCCTCTTGCCAATTATATATGCTAACTCTGAGATTGCACAAAGATGGGGCAAGGGCATCTTTCCTTACCCTGAGAATTGTGCAGTCTTGCACACCTGTCAGTCACCTGTTTAGTCAGTCAAACTTTAGCTGCTAGACAGATGTCAACCTTAAGGCAGAGTCAACCAATTTCAGTATACACACACACACACACACACACACACACACATATATATATATATATATATATATATATATATATATATATATATATATATATATATACAGGCAAAGTGTGTCTCTGTATCGTTCCACTTTTAGTATATGTGCTGCTGAAACAAGCACACAGGCAAGGTGTGCCTAGAGGGGTGCAGCTGGAGGACCAATGAAAACAGAGACACCAAAATAATAATTAGTCAACAAAATAAGAAATCCAGGCCAAATTAATGTTTAATATCAAGCACTTTCATCTTAACACTGGACTTTTACAGAACATTAAAAACATCATCTGGACAATCCTGCAGACCAATGAGCTAATGTGTGAGCCAGAACAGAAATTTAAGGAGGCCAGGAGCCTTGACCTGCCCATTGGCTGAAGAGAAAAGTGCAGAGTCATCCTACAGTGGGAAAGCTGTTCTTGCTGATATGCTTCTGGTGAGAAGGTGGGGGACCTAGACTAGAAACGTGTCCCTGCTGACTTACCTATGCAGGAAAAGTCTAAGGCCTAGTGTGGAAAAGGAGACCTTGATGACCGAAGAAGTGCAGAATTACTACTGGAGAGACAGACTAGGGCTAGGACAGAGAGTCAGACACTGCTGAATGGAACTTAGAGTGAAAGAGAAGGCCCTACTGAATGTGTAGATATTTGAAGAAACTTCTTGGACTGGGAGTACTATGTACTCTAGATTGTGTAAGTAGATAGGTAGGTGTTTCAAATCCTGCAGTAACAGAGTTAAACGTAATCATAGGATCATGGTAGGTTGTCATAGGAGGTTACTAGGCTATTGGCCCTAGGGCCTTTACAAGCCTAGCTATGTTTTACCCTTATTTCCCTCATGGACCAAGAGAAATAGCCTATATTAGTGAGCAAAGTTGTGATCAGCACCGACTGCCCCTTTGCACCCTAAACAAACCACATCCTAAAACATACAATATTGGGTTAAGGAGAATTGTTCTTACCCCTAGCGTTCTGCAGTCTCACTCATAATGGCCAAGGTGTTTACCTCATAACCACAAAATACAAGGTTTGATTCTTTCTTTTGCAGAAACTGTCTAGGATTAAATGGGCTCACAAGAGCAGCTGGCCCAATACTTACCTATGAATCCAAACTGTATCCACTAAGCAGATACTGAAGAAGGATCATAGCTTGAGTAAGGGGTCCCCACTGTGCTGACTATTTTGAAAGAAAATGCTGAACTGTAGTTTTGTTCTAGAGAAACTGGGAGGTTGACAGGAATAGCTTGTATTTTGGTGCATGACATTCAAACTAGAGGGATGCTGAAAATCTTTATAGTGGGAGTTTACTACATTGTTGGGCTTAAATGTAGTTGTGAAGTCACAATCCACCTTTACTGACTACAAAGAAAGTTACTGAATTGTTTTTCTACTTGAGGCATGTGTGGAGTCAAGTGTTCATTTTCAACAAGCTATAGACTTCTTAATGCTGTGTAAGACAGCTTGTCTGAAGATAATATACTTTCTATTTCATTTGAGAGGCTGTTTCATCTGAAAGGCATATCTGAAGTCCTATTGAAAAACTAGTATAGATTGCTGAAAAGGAGTAGTTTGGAGTTAATTCCCCTGAGAATGTATATATCAGTTTTTGCTGGGATCAAGCCTCCAGCATGCCAATGCCCTATCTCTAAACAAAGCAGATCCGAAAACATACAACATTGGGTTAAGAAGAAATTTTCCTACACTGCTCTGCAATCTCACTCTGTAGAGTGGATAGTTTTCAATGAAGCACACATATAGTTCTCATACATACCTTATAAGCCTGATGTACCCTAACCCTGTGTAATACACTCTGCCATAAGAGAGTCTGCAGAGCACACTTGGCCATGTGCACCGGTTTTCAGATTATTGGCAGCAGGCACATTTTTCACTTAATGTGAATTAGGTTATTAAAGAGTTTAACAATGACTGCAACTTAAGTGCATATTTTCAGAACATATGACTAATTGAATATATAGTGTGCAATTAAGTTTCCTGACATTTATGATCTGCCCAGACATTCAAAAACAAGATTTTATTGACGCTAATAAAAATTAAAAGCAAACCTTAGAAATGTATTTTACAGAACATAAGCACCTGACACTGAGGCATGTAACAGAGTGAGACATCCACTCACTCACTACATAAAGTGTTTCCTTCCTTTGTACCACTCCTGAAACAGTAAAGCTTTTCACGCTTTCTTCCCAAGTTGCAGTTAACAAGATGCAGTAGAAGTGTTGGCCTGGCTCTTCCACTTTAAACAACATGGTGCATTGTTCAATAAGGTTACAGGTCAACAGCCCTCATTATGTAGCACATAAGTCAGCATACTGAAGTGGTGTGTGGTGGCAGCCTGTGGAAAAACCCTTGAAAATGCTGGAAAACCAGTATTTGTAAGTGTCAGAACAAAGAAGGAAACAAGTGTAAAAATAAATTCTGAACAGGAAATTGCAAATAACTCAAGTAATAAGTGGTTTCTGCAAAAAGTTAAAGAATGAGTGTCCCTGTCCTTAAATGGGTTATTCATTCATCCTCTGTTTAAGCTGAAAAATGCAAAGCCTCTGGAAAACCTGCCCTACTATAAGCAATGTGTTACACAGCAAAAAGAGTTCCATAATTGTCATGTACGCAAGCATACTTCTCAACTGTACATATTTTCACAGAATGTCCAGATTTTTACCTCATATTTGTGGTCTGGTTTTCATAAAAATGATGTTTTCTAGCAAACTACTGGGAAATCCTTAAAGGCTGAAGTTAGAAAATAATGCGTTGCATTTGAGTTTCAGACTTCATACCCATCAGAAAATCCATGCTAATGTAAAACCTGTTGTTGTATCAACTTTCTAAGTTTGTAAGAGTGATATTTAAAAATTGTCCCTATTTTTGGGCCTTAGTCTCACTTTTATATATGGCTTCGTCCAGATTTCTTGCTCTAAGAGGTTGAGAGGTATGTACGCAAGCAAACAAGCAATTTATATCTGTAAGACACTACCTCTGCTTTTACTGTTCTAAAACTAAAACCTGTGCTAAGAGTGACAAGCAACAAAAGTAAGAACACACAATGACTCAATTTTACAGCACAGCGTGAGATCCTTTATTTTTCCTTGCAGTACTATAACAGAAATGCCCGAACAGCTCGATTTCAGCTGCTGAACCTGCCGTATGAAATCTGGAATTTAATTGTGCCTTGGTACAGTTCTTCGGACAGAAAGGTTGCTCGGTGTGCTATATATTTTTTCTTATTTTTACTCTTGTCAAAATAATTTTGTTCCTTGTCAACTGGCTATGAGAAAATTCCTTTCTAAAGTAAAGTATAGTACCTCCCTTTTGGTTATTTATTTGACAATGTTTGTGAAAGATGTTCAAGTCCACAGATTACTACAACACAATCATTTCCGTAAGTATTTCCATCCTGTGTGTGCACTCTTTGAGTACCCACCAGCTTAATTCAGTTGGACCTCTAAAAGTGAGTTTAATGCATTAATGTAAGTGGGACTATAGCATAGCAGCTTAACAGCTATAACTATAACGTCTGTGGCCCCAGTCACATTCTGCATGGAGTTTGGAAATTCTCTCTGTATCTTTGTGTTTTTTCTGTAGGTCCCCTGAACTCCCTCATCTCAGTCATACTGCTTAACTGATATTCTATGCTGCTCATTTATTGCATTTACCATTCCCTGTGGCGTAGGTTGCAGCTGAAAAGATTCTTACAAATGCAGCTGATGTACCTGAACAAATAAATTAAAAAGAAATAAATAGCATTTGTCTCCAGTACATTTTGGAGGCACATGCCTCAGAAACTGATATCTCTCCCAGTAAGATTTATTAGGAAAATCGTCTCAAAATCTTTGAATCCTTGTCTCTGTCACAATTTCTACCTCTAATTTGTGTTATTGATATACTTTCATAGCATTTGTTTACTTTCTAATACCAAAGTTAGCTTAGCCATGGACATGCATGACATGTTGCTAGATTCTGTCATAAAGCCCAGGACTGGTCACATTTAATGTATGGAAGACGTTTAGGTGAGGCATCATGCAAATAATTTGTGGTGTGTGTGTGTGTGTGTGTGTGTGTGTGTGTGTGTGTGTGTGTGTGTGTGTGTGTGTGTGTGCATTTGTGTGTGTGTGTGTGTGTGTGTGTGTGTGTGTGTGTGTGTGTGTGTGTGTGTGTGTGTGTGTGTGTGTGTGTGTGTGTGTTTGTGGTGAATGCACATTTGTGTCTGTGTGTGCATTTGTGGTGTATTTGTGTGTGTGTGTGTGTGTGTGTGTGTGTGTGTGTGTGTGTGTGTGTGTGTGTATACGTTCTGACAGAGATCATGCATTACTAAACATTATAGGTTCATAGGTATATAGGTGTGTACTAGGCTAATGGCCCTGGATTCTTTACAAGCCTAACCCAAAAAAATTGCCCAGGCACTGTGCCACCTGATGTTAGTTTATTTTGCACTTCTTTGTCCCCACTGTCTGCCATCCATCACCACCCTCTATGGTCAATCAGTCCATTCGTTTCCCAGCACAGAGACAAGGGTCAGCCAGGATGGGCCATCATTCAGATAACCACTGGGATGATTCTAGGTTTTCTGTTTATTTTCACCCAGCCCTACTGCACATATCTGGTAAGACATGTCAGAGGGACGTACAATGGGATAACAGCAGAGCATGTCCCCTAAATTCCACAAGAAACATTTTTGCCAGGCATCCCTGCCTTACCCTCTGAGGAATGAGCAGTGAGCTTTGCAGTCTTCACCAGAAAGTTGTGCCCCACAATGTGTGCAACCCTCCCACCAAGGAGACATGAGTGGGCCATGCTCTTTCAATCCTCCCCTCCCTGTCTAGCTCACAGAGTGCTGGGGCCATGAGTCAAACCCTAAGTGCCGGGGATGCAGTTGAGAATCTGTCTCCTGCATCATGGGACTGGACTAATACTCAACTGTAATAAATGTCGTATACATGAATAAATATGGATGAGAAATATATGTCTTAAAGCTTCCATTCTGTATCTTCAACAGAAAAGGTCATTGTCATCATCTTCTTTTGGCTGTTCCTGTTAGGGGTCACCACAGCGGATCATCTGTTTCCATTTCTTCCTGTTCTCTGCATCTTGTTCTGCCACACCAACCACCTGCATGTCCTCTCTTACCACATCCATTAACCTTATCTTAGGCCTTCCTCTTTTCCTGTTACCTGGTAGCTTTATCCTTAGCATCTTTTTCCCAATATACTCAGCATCCCTCCTCAGCGCATGTCCAGGCTAACATAATCTTGCCTCTCTGGCTTTGTCTCCAAACCTTCCAACCTGGGCTGACCCTTAAATATACTTATTCCTAATTCTGTCCACCCTCATCACACCCAGTGTAAATCTTAACATCTTTAACTCTGCCACATCCAGCTCAAACTCCTGCCTTTTTGTCAATGACACTGTCCCCAACCCATATAACATAGCTGGTCTCACTACCCTCTTGTAGACCATCCCTTTCACTCTTACTGGTACTCATCTGTCACAAATCACTCCTGACACTCTTCTCCACCCACTCCATCCTGCCTGTACTCTCTAATTCACCTCTCTTCCACACTCACCATTACTCTGAACTATTGATCCCAAGTATTTAAAACTCATCCAACTTAACCACCTCTACTCCTTGCATCCTCACCATTCCTCTATCCTCCCTCTCATTCACACACATAAATTCTGTCTTAGTCCTGCTGACCTTCATTCCTCTTCCCTCTGGAGCATATCTCCATCTCTCCAGGGTCTCTTCCACCTGTTCCCTACTCTCACTACAGATAACAATGTCATCTGCAAACATCATAGTCCACTGGGACTATTGTCTGATCTCGTCTGTCAACCTGTCCATTACCACTGCAAATAAGAAAGAGCTCAGAGCTGATCCTTGATGTAATCCCACCTCCACCTTAAACACATCCGTCACTCCCACCGCAGACCTCACCGCTGTCACACTACCCTCGTACATATCCTGTACCACTCTTACATGCTTCTCTGACACTCCTGACTTCCTTATACAATACCACAACTCCTCTCTAGGCACCCTGTCATATGCTTTCTCTAAATCTACAAAAACACAATGCAACTCCTTCTGACCTTCTCTGTACTTCTCCATCAACACTCTCAGAGCAAACATCGCATCTGTAGTGCTCTTTCCCGGCATGAAACCATACTCTGATCACTAATCATCACGTCCCTTCTTAACCTAGCTTCCACTACTCTTTCCCATAACTTCATGTGTGACTGATCAGTTTAAGCCCTCTGTAGTTACTACAGCTCTGCACATCACCCTTATTCTTAAAAATCGGTACCAAAACACTTTTTCTCCATTCCTCAGGCATCCTCTCACTTTCCAAGTTTCATTAAACAATCTGGTTAAAAACTTCCACGGGTATGTCATCTGGACCAACAGTGTTTCCATTCTCCATCCTCTTCATAGCTATCCTTACTTCCTCGTTGCTAATCTATTGTACTTCATGATTCACTATCCTCACATCATCCAGCCTTCTCTCCCTCTCATTCTCTTCATTCATCAACTCCTCAAAGTACACTTTCCATCTGCTCAACACACCCTCCTTGCTTGTATGTTTCCATCATTATCCTTTATCACCTTTACCTGCTGCACATCTTTCCTAGCTCGGTCACTCTGTCTAGCCAGTTGGTACAAGTCCTTTTCTCCCTTTTTAGTGTCCAACCTTTCATACAACTCTTCATATGCCTTATCCTTAGCCTTCGCCACCTCTCTCTTTGCCATGCACCTCATCTCCTTATACTCCTGTCTACTTTCTTCATCTCTCTGACAATCCCACTTCTTCTTTGCCACCCTCTCTCTCTGTATACTCTCCTGTACTTCATTCCACCTCCATGTCTCCTTGTCGTCCTTCCTCTTTCCAGATGTCACACCAAGCATATTTCTAGCCATCTCCCTTACTAGCTCTGCTGTAGTTACCCAGCTATTTGGTAACTCTTCACTGCCACCCAGTGCCTGTCATAACTCATCCCTGAACTCCACCTCAAAATTACCCTTTTTCAATTTCCACCATTTGATCCATGGTGCTGCCCTCACACTGCTCCTCCTCTTCTTGATCACCAATGTCATCCGACAAACCACCATCCTATGCTGCCTAACTACACTTTCCCCAGTCACCACTTTACAGTCTCCAATCTCCTTCAGACTAAGGTCATTGTAACACCAAATAATAACACTTTATGCACCTCTTGACTCTTATTTCCCAGCTGGATTTTTTTGCAAGTTGTTGCTATCCCCTACAACAGACTAAGGTATGTTTCATAACAAGCCGACAGGAACCTGACATGGATGGCACACAGCTGCCATATACTGCCTATACTCTTCCTCACTTTCTTTGGCTCTTTCTCACCACTTCTTAGTGCCAATTGTCGCTTAGGGATGTCAGAGAAATGTTATTAAAATGTTATAATGTTGTCCCTTTTGGCTATAATTGTATATGTGAAGAAATCAAAATACCAAAACATTGTTCAAACAGGTAAACAAGTATGCTTGTGACAGGCAATTAACACCAAGATCTAACACAAACAATATATTTTTTTTTTGGGCTCACTGCTGAGGTTGTGGAGGGCCTTACATTCGGACTTCCAAAATGGCTACATTCTGATCAACAGCTTGATTTCTGCTCTCCCAATATGAAAAAAAAGGAAACTGACAGATAAAGAGACAAAAACGCTGTAAGTTTTAGTAAATTAAGTTATTGGTTAGTAAGTACATTGCCTGGATGCCAGCAAAGAAACTTAGAGATCCTGAAAGAAAATGAACTAGAAAAGGTTAAGAGAAAACATTGACTGGGAAGAATCCTGCAGCTGTTCAGCAAAAAGCAGTTCAAGCTCCATCTTTGGTACAAGACATGTCTTCCAGTAATATAGATGGAAATGTAAGTCAAATGGCCTCAGAGCTGATTAAAATAAACAAAAACAGTGAAGGAATATATCAGCTCAAATAACAAAAGGCTGCAAAAAATGGAAAAGCTTTAAACAGCTATTTAGAAGAATTGATAAAGGTACAAAAATCTGAGCTCAAAATGAAGAAAAGGCTGCCCAAGTATGAGACTGCCCAAAAAGAGTTGTTCCAAAAAATGGTAGAGTTAGAAGACAGAGAACGCAAGCAAAACTTGAGATGTTCTGTTGTACAATAGAAACTGAAAGGAACAGACTGCATTAATTTTATGAAAGTACAAATATGCAGATAGACTGGTATTCCACAGCAGGATTTGTTAATTGAAAGGCCACATCAACTGTATGCTCCAAACCTGGCTATGAGAAAGCAGCCAACACCCATAGTTTTAATGATGTAATCATACCAGCAGAAAGAATTGATCCTGATAAAGTTGTGACAGAAGTGCAAATTATTAAAAATTGGAGACAATAGAGTGTTTGTGGAAAATTATTATTCATTGTATACCAGGCAGAAGGGAAGCACATTTACCCAAACAATCAGGGAATGTTGAGAGGCAGGTGTGAGATTCAACCATTTGTCTTCTGAATATTTTTTTTCCTACAGGATCAAAGTATTTTTTTGATGGAGAGCAGGCTAAAGAGGAAATACAAAAGTGTGTCCAATAAAAAGTGAGCCATGAAACAGAAGTGGACTTTGCCTTTCATTCTTCTAATAATAAAATTATAGAGAGACTTTGTCAGTGGAACCTTTTCCAATGGTCCAAAGGAAAATGCTTGAGAGTCAAAAAAAGCACAGGAGCTGACTAAAACAATGAGGAGCACCTTAGACTTGAACCAGAGTCTTGGTTTGGGAGATACAGATGAACAGGAAGAAGACCGGCAACATTGAAATTAGTGCATAAATGTGAGACTATAAAGCATCAATCCCATTTGTGAAATATGGTTTTACAAGAAAAAGTAGAAATATTGGACTTTTGTGGACTTTGTTAAACTTGTGGGGGACTGAAATGCAAATGCCCTATATCAAGTCATTAATGTTTGAAAGGACACTGAAAGTAGGGGGGAGGGAAGAAACAAGGAGAAAAATAGCTATAAGTAAAACATTTCCATGAAAGAAATTGCATGTTATATAGTAAATCATTTTCAGTTATTGTATATGATAAAGATACAAAAGTAAACAAGTGACTTTTTTCTTTCTTCTGTTTTAGTTTTATGAAATGTAGGTTGTAACATGCACCTTAGCATGGATAAACGTAATGTTTGGATAAGTTATAATTGTGTGTGAAGCTGTTAATTTGGGACAATTGTTCCTATCAGGAGGATTAAACTTCATTATTTGAAGATGTACATAGCTTTTTGTGTTTGTTTTTTTAAGTTAATAGGTTATGGGAGTGTTCTGTGGGGTGTTTGTTTTTTGTTCAAGGGCTTTCATTGAAACAAAATCTTGCAAACTGTGAGATAGGCTCAAAGGGGATGTCGAGAAACAACTGTATAAGAGATCAACCTGCCAAGTGAGAGTGCATGTAACACAAAAACTGGAAATAGACATTTTAAAAAGCTGTCATATATAATAGGTGTGAACAATAACTTCTGCTACAGTAAACATATTTTGGAATGTGAGGGGCTTTACAGGTACAGATAAAAGGTAAGAATATTGAATTATATTAAGAAAAGCCGAGTGCTACAAGAGACATTTGGAAAGAAGTGAGTATGTGGATTTGATAAAGAAAGGATTTCAGAATGGATATTCAGCAGATCATCAGGGACAAAGGAAAAGGGGAGAACTTATACTAATTGCTAGAGGAGCTCCAATAGTGATGGAAGAGGAGAAAAATATAGTAATGGTATATTTTAGGTAGTAAGCAGCTACTGGGAAAGGAGGAGGAATATGCTGATACATATTTATATCCTCCCTAAAACTTCTATTATGGAGCTTAAGAACATTTTGGGAGAAATAATCATCTTTCAACAGTGAATACTGCTTACAGGTGGGGAGTGGAACTTGATTTCCAACACTGAGGATGTATTGGGGAACTAGAAAGGAAATATAACAAAATAGGGTAGATTTCTGAAGAACTTTATAAAACTTTATGAAAATACTTGGTATGGAAGATATGAATTCAGTAGCTGGAACTCGTAGAGAATTTACATCTTATTCCCCAAGCTACAGTAACTGGTCTAGACTAAACAGATGTTTTATTTAACAGGAACATGTGCATTTATTTGAAAGCTTCAACACACATCCAATAACTATTTTCAGATCATGTCCTGATAACTAAGATACAAAATGCATGGTAATGAAGTAAATATTAGACAATGACAGTTGAAATTATTTGAGAATTATTAGGGAATATAGAAATTTCTTCAGAAGTTATAGCTAGTGAGTGGGATAAAATGTAAGTGTGATTTAAAAATAGGGTAAAAATGAAAAAAAAAAGAATATTCTTAAGAAGTAAGAATTATTTAGAGGGACTGAAAAAGGTTGAAGTATTACAGATTAAGGGCAATCTCACAGAACAAGATGAGTCACAACTGCAAAGTGTTAAAGAGAAAATAAGGGAATATCTGGATAATGTGTGTGAGTTTAGAAAGATTACTGTTAAGCAACTGTTTTTGATAATTCCAGAGCAAAATATTACACAATAACAATAGGAATCAATCAGAAGACATTATAAAGGATTATAAAGACAGCTTGGATAAGCAAGTCACAAGGAAATACCGTGCAAAACTTCCAAGCAAAAATCCTACACTTTTTGGACGTTGCTGCATACTTGACAGCCATACAGGTGTCCTCCCATTGTTCCTTTGTAAATTGCTTTTAGTCTCTGTTTCCAGTCTTTTCTAACCTCCTCTGATTGGTTATTATAGCTATCATGCAATATTTTATATGCTCTACTAATTTTCCCTTTTTAACAGCAACTTATGTTCTGTGTCCTACTTAATGTCATTAATGTTTGGAAGGACACTGAAGCAAGGAGAAAAAAATAAAAAAGTAACTATAAATAAAACAATTTTCATTCTTAAAGGTATTTGTATAGCAAATGTCCATAGTATAAATTGCATGTTATATAGTAAAGCATATTTTTTAGTTATTGTTGCATGTGATAAAGATACTAAAGTAAACAAGTGCCTTTTTTTTCTTCTGCCCTTTATGGGGTCAGATTGTGTGGATCAAGCCTAATGAAATGTTTAATATCATAATTAATGAGATCAGTTAAGTTACAATCTATGGCTTTACAGATAAGCCTCATAAGGCTAATTGGAGTTCTGCTCTTATAAGTGTACTCAGAGTTTTAAATGTGAGTATCAAGCCTAAGGTCTAAATAAGGAATTACAATAAAGTTGTGGATTACTTCTGTCACAATCCATCTGCTTTAGCTGCAGAGTGTTGTTATTGAAGTTTGCCATGAAAAACACCATTTTATGTGATGTGGGGGAAGCAGGGTTAGACACTGGTAGCCATAGATGGACAGCAGTGAAAACTGTCAGGAGTTGTGCTTGAGCAGCTGTTGCCAGGCTGAGTAGCACAGCACAGAAAAGATGATTTATGAACAAGTTAAATAAGGGTAGCTGCCTTACAGAGCACATTACTTAAAATAATTGAAAAAAAGATTGCTACAATTAGGCATTGATGAATACCAAAGGGAGCATTGGCAGAGGTGGAAATTATACATTCTCATCATACAATTTGTTCACGTGTATACTACTGTACATTACGATATACTACTACCATATATTACGATATACTTTATGTACATTATGATCATGAAGCTAATAAACCACTGTAAATGTTCAACGCAGGTTCACAGAGGTTGAAGCCTACCTCTCAACCTGCAGAGACAGAAAATAGGCACAAAAACGCTTACAAAGTAGTACATCCAGCCAAAAATCTGGACACCTAATTAACATAAAATTGAAATAATGAATAGCACACAACTCTTCCCCCCACTACCAACAGGAAGGTGGGATACTACTCAGTGTTAAAAAGTGACAAAACAGATGATAAATATAAGCGTACTATCAAAGACAATGGAAAACCTGTAGACATTAATAAATAATATTTGCAAAAATCTACCTCACAAAGTTGTTTATTTTTGTTTCTGAAAAAGGGAGATGCAGAATTTGGGTTCTCTTTCTGTCGTGTATGCCAATTTGTTATGTACAAAAAAGTTCAAAATCATGTATGACGGGATGATTCAGAAAATTATGTGAAGTGGTAAATCAGTCTTGAAAATAGGTGCATACCTCTGTAAATAGGTACATCCTAAAAAGGGATATATTAACCTAAAAATAGGTATGTACCTCCAAAATAGGTACAGTTGACAAGTCTTTAAGAAGTCTTCTAACAAGGAACGAGTAGTATATTGTATCAAAAGCTTTGGAGAAGACCCCAAAACACAGTCTGTATATAAATAAAAACTGTAGCAAAGTACAGACCTCTCAACCATACCAAAAGCCTTGTTTTTTACCAGTTTTGAGATCAAAATAATAGGGTGCCATGAATTCCTAAGTGGCCCCTTTAATTTCTGAATTTCCTGGGGTTTTTTCAAACATTTCTTTTCCTTTGGCAAATTTTTGCTGATGTCATCATGTGTAGGGGGCATGTGCAATAACATCAGCTTCGTGAGCAGACTGCCAGCCTGTCGGAATTTGGCTGAGGGCTGGAGGGGGTGTGTACTAACATTTCCATATGGCAACATGTAGGGGTGAGAGGGGTGGGTGGCAAAACTTAAAAGTAGTTTTTCCATGCTGTCTACTCCTCCTGTAGACAGTAAGTTTAACAGTAAGTTTACTGCTTTTTTGCCATCTCCATTCTGTCGTTTGCAAGGAGAGTTGGCCATCTCCATTCTGCCGTTTGCAAGGAGAGTTGGCCATCTCCATTCTGCCATTTGCAAGGAGAGTTGGCCATCTCCATTCTGCCGTTTGCAAGGAGAGTTGGCCATCTCCAATCTGCCGTTTGCAAGGAGAGTTTGCAGTCCAGTCTGTGCATGCTGTCTGATCCTGTCCACATGGTAAGTTTACTGGTTTCATTCACAAGGAGAGTTTGTTGTTTATTTGGGATCTGTGTGTGCCTCTTGGGGGGGGTTGTTATGT
Organism: Protopterus annectens; assembly: GCF_019279795.1. NCBI lineage: Eukaryota > Metazoa > Chordata > Ceratodontiformes > Protopteridae > Protopterus > Protopterus annectens. Next base: position 735,695,698 of record NC_056736.1, read on the forward strand.
TTACTATTCTGCTGCAAGGAGAAGTCCAGCGCTCACTGCTGCTTTTGATTGCTGTATATTCCTTGTTAATTTGGGATCTGTATGTTCCTCAAGGAGAGTTTGTAGTGCTGCTGATCAGGGGGAGGGGGGTGTATTATGTTGCAAGGAGAAGTCCATAGTTTGCTGCTGCCTTGTTAATTTGGGATCTGTGTGTTCGGCAAAGAGAGTTTGCAGTGCTGCTGCTGATCTAGGGTGTGTGTGTTATGTTTACTAGTTCTGGCTTGTGTGTGCTGTCTACTCCTCCTGTCCACAGTAAGTTTACTGTTTTTTGCCATCTCCATTTGTACTGCTATCTCATTCCACAGTCCAGTCTATCTGCTCCTCTCCACAGTAAGTTTACTGGTTCCGTTCACAGAGTTGTTAATTTGGGATTAAGTTTACTGGATCCATTCACAAGGAAGTTTGTTCTTAATTTGGGATAATGTTTGGCTCATACCTGTGGTCTGCAATTTGTGGTTTCCTGGCAAATCAGTGAGAACTGAATTTACTAAGTAATGATAGCCATTTAGGTTTCAGTCTTCTTAACTTTCAGGAACTGCATTGGGTAACATAAAACATTTTATTCTAGCAACTGTATATAAGCAATGTTTAAATTGTGTCCCTGGTTTTGGCCCTTTGCCCCCCCCCCCAAATAAATGTTGGCTTTTTACAGATTTCTTGTGCTGTATAGTTCTTCAGTGGGAGAGAAGTTTAGTGCTCCTTATGCCAAGTCAGTTTGTTGTTAGTAGTACAACAGGTAGAATACTTGTTTTTGATGCAGAAGGCTGTGGGTTCAACTCCCACAGTATGAAGATGGATTGCTGATACTGTACTGTGTTGTACTTTTAAAGGGGGTGGATGCTGCAGTCCTGAGAATGTCCTCTTTGGCGGAGATACCTCTATGAACCTGTTAGCAGTTTGCCATCCATTCCCTATTGCAATATTACTAGCTTATCTTTTTTTAATGTAACATAAGCAATTTATTCCTCAAGGGCAAGAGGCACTTTATTTGTAGATGAAACAATGAAATATAAACTTGTTTGCTAGCAGCAACCTCTTCATTAGTTACATATCTGTTTAATGTGGAATTAGATGACTTTTACTTCTGCAGAGATTGTGCATATTTACTGATACTGGTGGTTTGTAGACGTCTGAGTAGACTTTTACGATGGAAATGTTCTGAACTGGACAGTTTTATCATTACTGGCTCATGATTTTGTTGCATTGCTATTGGAAAAATGTTCAAAATACATTAAAACTCGCTCTAACAAATGTGCTGTATTATACAAGGAATATAATTTAATACAATCAGGAAGATGCATCAAAGAACACATGTATGTTTCGTGTGCAAGGGGCCTATGATTTGAAAACAGACCAAAGGTAATCTTTATCTGCCACTGGCCAGATGCATTTTCTTTGAATGTGAGTTTCAGTGCTGCTTCAATGAATGTGAGTTTCAAGGGCAGGGAAGTTTTAATGCTAAGTCTGTTTTCATTGTGAGACAGTAGTGCTTTGTTTAGCACATGTCTATTAGTGTTTGCGCTATAAAATGTAAAATAAAAGTTTTAAATTAAATCCAAATAATCATTGTAGAAGTACAGCAGTATGCACATTACAGTGTTTATGGTAAATGAGGGGAAATAACCAAGTAATGGGACATTGGAATGGCTTGCAGGAGGGAGGGCTGTGTATGGGGAGGCCCCATTTGACCATGATTTTATGAGGGGGAAGGGGGGCAAACTCAAAGACGGCCCTGGGTGGCACAAACTCTAGCTATGCCACTGAGCAATAGGCCATGGAAAATGACTTTATGGAGGTCCTAGCAAACTATAATATTCTTTTGCTAAGATTAGAATATTGCCTACCAGTAAATGCTCTACTTTTACCACAAAACCCACATACTGCAAGTCATCATAAACAAAATCCTAAGGTTCATCATCTTCTCTCTTCACAGTGAAAGTCAGTGCTACACATTTCAAAAAAATGGTTACTATTTACTACATGGTCTGGGGGAGGCATATTTTGGTTGTCTGTTCTTCAGTTTGCAGTTAAAAGTTGGTATCCACAATTCCACTGGCGTGGGTGGGGTTATATAATTATATATGCAAATGTTATGTTAATTAGCATACATATTTGTACCTATTTTCATGGGCTTTTGTCCAGATTTTTGATGTCTCCAGGTTGACAGGTATGGGTGGTTCTCACCGAGATGTTGTCTTCAAAGGATGTAAAATAATGTAAACACTGTGAACGAATGCAGTTACTAGAACTGCTGCTTTAAAAATTATGCAAATATTGAGTATATGGCTGTAACTAAAACTGTTGCTTCAAATGGTCAGATATCAATGTGCATTAGAGAGAGAGCATTTAATAGAACAAATCACTTAAATCATAGCTCTAAACCTTCCATCTCAAAAAATGTGGAACATTTATTATCAGCTTACTGACAACTTCAAGTAGAATGCTCACTGGATGGCTAAATGTGTTATTTTATACTTACAGAACATTTGTTTGATAAATTATTATGACTCCGTAATATTCATCATGGACGTCAGTTGAAAAAATGCTTGATACTGAATGCATGACAGACTCTTTTAATGTGGAACTACAAAGAATATGGACTATTTAAGAAACAAATTAAGGAACATTCCTAATAATGAGGTTCACTTGAGAGGTATAACTTAAATTCAGTGAAGCTGGTGATTTGTAGAAGGAAATTATGTTCCCTGAACATTGATCCTTGGTGGTATGCTGCAGTAAAGCAAATCAGTGTGGTTTACACCTCATGAACCATGAGCTTCTTCCTTCAAAGGAATCCAGACAGAAGATAGCTACTTGACCACACCTGTGTGCTATGGACATTAACACCCCCCAAAGGAAATTAGCCTAATTGTGTGTGAGACACTAAGTCCCTTGGTTTATGAGATTCTGAGACTGCAGAAGAAAAAAGCTATTTGTGTGTGTGTGTGTGTGTGTGTGTGTGTGTGTGTGTGTGTGTGTGTGTGTGTGTGTGTGTGTGTACGCTCATGCACGTGTGTGTTTCCCATTTGGTTGCCATTATAGAAAGCTTTTTTATTTGGTACACTTGTTTGCATCAGAAGCATCAGCACACCTGACTTTTGTTTGACTTTATAATAAACCTGTTTATTTTATGATATTAACTCATTCCTTTCAACCTCTTTGCTCAACAATCAGCGTAAAGACAAAAATAATGATGGACAAAAACTCAAAATCAGACATAGATTTTAAATATTGCTTGCATACAAGAAAAAACAGGTTTTGCATTAGCATGCATTTTTCTATAGGATATGAAATCAGAAACACAAATGTCTATTTTTTGTGACTTCACTGCTCTGTGGTTTGCTAGAAAACCACACATGTTTTTTACAAACAGAAAAAAAATATGAGGCAAACCAAGAGGTATTCTGCAAAATGAGGGCTCAGTTGAAAGAAGCATTACTATAACACAACTATATCATGAGGTATGTACAAATAGATGGATACACACAAACACAAAGTGAATGACTAGTAGTATTTACCATTCCATCATTATTAAGTTCTATGCAAAAACATCTATGAATTTATGGATTTTATGTAAAACAGTGTTGTTACAGTAATCAGCTCTGAAGCCAGATTGTAAAGGTTTAAAGCAGTTTTAGTGGTGTAAGTGGGCAATACCTGATGATGGGATTTACCAGCACTTTTAACAGAAGAGCAGCAGAGGTATTGGGTCTAACTGTATAAGAAGCTAGAAGCCCCCCTCCCTCCCAAATGTAATGGGGAAAAATATTGCTTGCTTCCTATGCTGAACACATAACCTTCTGTTACTCTACAATTGAGAGGATTGTTAAAAGGATGGATATTCATAAGGTTTAAATTGTTGAGAAATTCCCCAAAGATGGTGTTGTTGGCAGGGTTGGCAGTTGATTGTACAACTGCTATTTGTGTGAGTGCCAGAACTGCAAAACAATATCACTAAAAAACTCTTTCAGCAATGATTGAGGTTACCCTTTTCACTACTGTTGTGTGACTGTGAAGCTAATATATATGTGGGGTGGGGGTGCTGCGGCCATGCGTTTGGTTATAACTGAAAGCAGTTTTCAGTAAAATACATTCAGTGAAATCACCATTGAGAGTTGTGAGTACCCCGTTAGTAGAATTTGAATAATAGCTATGACAAAGTTGGCTGAGATGATTATTTTAATTAGATTTTTAAAATGGATAATTCTTCTGGGTGATACAATTGTGCCACATTTAGTGGTGCCACCTCCAAAATATGCCTCAAGACTTAGGTTCTCAGCTGGGGTGTGAGCTTACATGGGACCCTGCTTTTCTCACACATCCAAAAGTCATGCTGTGAGTGAGTTGGAGATCATTTTAACTGCTCATAAGGGTAGGTCATGTGTGAGTATGTGCATGCATGCATTCTTTAATACACTGAATCTCCACTGCAGATGCACGTCAGTATTTTGTACGCACTGGGTGAAAAGGTTTCTGCTCCCCTGCATCCCTGTACTGGACAATGCAGGCAATCAGATGAGATAAGCATAATTCTTCTGTTATTTATTTAGAAAGAGGTATAGAGCAGAGAGGGTAGCATGCTTGTTGATGAAATTATTTTTTTTACTCCTGGCCAGACCTTTTTTGATGAGTAGAAGAAATGTGTAGGAAGTGTATAAAATATTGCTGTTTTGATGTACTTAGGAGAGGCTTGCAGTGATCTCCAGTGGTTTGGAAATTTGAGTGGAGGGTGGAGTTTTAGTTTTGTTGTAGGCTTCCATAAGGTCTCACAGTTTGCCATGGCTGACCTAATATCTTATGTTATCCAGGGATATGGCTCCTTATATTATGATTTTGTCATGCTGCTAAACCAAAAACTGCACTCCCTAGAAGCACTTCTATCGCTAGAAGATGTAAATGTCTGTGCTGTCACAGAAACCTGGTTTAAAGCCTCAGAGAGTACACCACCCTGCAAGGCTACAATGCCTTCCACACCTGTAGACCGCAAAATGAACGTGTGAAAACCAAAGGAGGCGGTATTTCAATCTATATTACAGATAAATTCACCTTCCATCTAGTTAGACTGGACAACTCCATGGAGTTACTCCAGGTCCAGGTTACAGTGCGTAAGACCCCCATTCAAGTCCTAGCCAGTTATAGATCCCTCTCCATGGGTTACGACACCCATGAAGCCTACTTAACCAAACTGAAGACAATCCAAATTTTACCAAACACACTGGTTATGGGGGATTTCAATTATCCCACCATCAACTAGGAAACATACTCTAACCCAAACTCACTAGCACAAAAGCTCCTTGACTTTGTGAATTCAAATGCTCTGGAGAAAACTGTCCATACCCCAACAAGAGGAACAAACATTCTACAGCTGGTCCTCACCAACATGTCAAACAGGTGCACTGCTGCAACTGTTGGACCCTCATTAGTTAAAACTGATCACGAATCAGTCATCTTTGAACCGACACTAACACCAAAACCTCACAAAGGCTGAAATCAGACTAAAAAACTTACCAAGGCAAACTATACCCTCCTAGGTGAAGGTATAAATGCATTCCAAGCCCCACCTCAAGCTGAAAGTAGTAACTACACCAAAGCTTACACTAAAGCCCTGTTCAATCACTTGTATAAGTGTATAAACTCAACTGTACCAGACAGAATCAAAGCCAGAGTACCAAGTAAAATCAAGCTGCTTTGGTGGACTTCCAGCATCAACAAATTCTACAATAAACTCAAAAAGTTGCTGTCCAAGAAAACAAAGACAAAGACCCAGCAATTTAAAAGCACCCTCCTCAACTTTAACAGGCAAAAAAGACAACTTGCCAAATCCTTCAAGAGCTCTTTTGAGAGAAACCTAGCAAATACTACCTAGGATAACCATAAGGCCTTTTACAGTTATGTACATAACCTAAAGGGTAGGACTGAAGCATGTGCAGAACTAGTGGCCAACGGTATCACACACACTGACCCCACAGAGATAGCGAACCTGCCAGGGGAATGAATTGGTGAAAATCTCACTCCCTTATGCCCTCCCCCAACCCCCCACCCCACCTTACATACCTGCAGAGTAGGTCCTCAAAGCCTTGTCCAAGACAAAGAACAGATCCTCTATGGGACCAGATGACATTCCAGCCTGTCTTCAAAACAGGCTAAAACATGAACTAGAGTCACCACTATGTACCCCTTTCAATCATAGCCTAACCACATGCTTTGTTCCTGCAGACTGGAGAACAGCTACAGTTATTCCCTTCCACAAATGTGGCCTATCAACAGAACTAGGGAATTACAGACCCATAAGTATGACCAGCCTCATCTGTAAGGCCATGGAATGTATCATTATGAACCTCATAAATAATAACATAGGTGACCTCCAAACCCTGGATCCTACCCAATTCGGCTTTGTGAAGGGCAGATCCTGACTGTTAAATCTGGAGGATTTATTTGAAAGTGTGACCAAGGCCACTGATGAGGGCAAATCTGTGCACAAAGCATACCTCAACTTGACAAAGACTTTCAACACAATCTCACATTAAGGCACTACCAATAAACTTTGCAAACTGAATGCAAACCCCTTTGTTGTAAGATGGGTTGCCAACTGGCTCACAAACCGGACACACACTATCAAAGTTGGTGACTCCACATCAACCAGCTGACCTGTTACCAGTGGGATGCCACAGGGGTGAGTGCTGGGCCCCCTACTGTTTGGTATATACTTCTCAGAAGTTCAGATCAAAACTAAAGGATTGTGGCTGACCAAGTTTGCAGTCAACTTCAAACTAGGTGCAATCATTGAATCCCCAAATGATGTCAGTATACTCCAGGACAGTCTCAAACTGAATACAAAGAAATGCATCATCATCTCCTTCAGCACAAACAATGTCCCTTCACACTATCAAATCAACAACAATACCTTAAGTGCCCATGAAGTGGTATGGGACCTGGGATCACAGGTTGACCATGATCTTTACTTTAACCATTACGTGTCTCCCATTGTAAGAAAAGCTTTCCACGTAGCTCACTTGATTAGTTAAGGCCTCACCTCAAGAGCAAAAGAGGTTATAACCCCCTATACTTGGCACTTAGGCAACCCATAATTGAGTATAATACCCCATTTGGTATTACAGTACTAAGCACCTGCAGCAATTAGAGAGATCTCTGAGGTTTCTAACAAAGAAGATCAAGGGTCTCCAGCATGTGCCTTACACAGACTGACTAAAGTCCCTTTCACTATACTCTGTATCATATAGACGTCTTAGAGCAACCCAAGACCCCAACCTAAAGAAATGGCTGCATATCCATAAATTAAATGGGTCTAGTGACTTAACTATGGCCTGCGACTTAAATAGGACTTGCTGGAGGGACAGATTTATCTCCCAGTGACTGCCACATCTTTGGAACAGGCTACCAAATCATGTGAAACAGAGGACCTCTATGACACTGTTCAAGAGGAACCTGGACACGTGGACTGGCTACTATAAATTCCTTCCAGGGAGAGAGCCCACAACCCTTCTGGACATGCGCAGCCATCACTATATGGAATCTTGGGTATTGGCTAGTAATTCTACAGTATTACATTGGGTTGAAACAGCTAGGCTTAAAATGACCACCAGGTCAATAGCCTAGTAATCTCCTATGATCCTGTGATGGCCTTACCAGAGATATTAAAATGGGGAAGTACATCATCTGGAGAAGACAACTGAATAAGTGGATTTCAATGAGTCTTAGATCTGAAATCTTTCCTTACAGTGCAATTAGAATGTCTGAGGTTAGCTCAGCTCTGTGGTATAGAGGGATGAAGCCCTGATTTGAGCACAGATCCGTGGGCATTATTCACCTTAAACATTCCACAGGATGCACAGTAGCAAACCCTGACCACACACACTATTTAAGGATGGCCTTCTTAATTCACTCCCATGGCCATGACATTTGTTATGAATATGTGCAACAAGTACAGCCTCATGCATGCTCACGATGCTGGCACACTGCTCATGATCTTTTCGATTAATGTATTTTTTGAGTTATGTAATAAAAGAAAACAGACAACACATATTCCACTCCCACGAAATAATGCGCATTAAAGCAAAGAAAAAGGAAAATCACTGCTCATCAGAAATGTTCATAGGATACTGTTTTATATTATAATATTAATTACCTCCAATTTTAAAAAGAAAACAAATATACAACAACACATCCGTCACTAGTACTCACGAGAACCATTTGAGGATACTGTAATAATAATAATAATAACCTCCAATTTTGAATAATACAGTAAATGAATATCAGTTAAAAAAAGAAACACACAATAACATCCAACCCCACACACCAAATTATATTGCATTAAGAATAAATAAGAAAAGAAAAAATAAATGAAGACTGAAGACAATCACAAGGAAACATAGTTTGTTATTCACCATGTAGTTTGACGAATGTGTATGCTGTCAGTCATCTAAAGACATGTCCACACATTCACAAAGAAAACAGTATGCAGTTCTTAAAGTAAGTTAGGCTGACCTGTGTTCCATTAGTTAGCAGTATGGGGTTGCTGGGAGATCAGGTGGGAGTAGGATGATCATAAGCAACCAGGAGTTGGGGGTTGGCATAATTGTTAAGGTGTTTGCCTCACATTCAAAAGGTACAGAGTTTGATTCTCACTAAGGGGAAATTACCTAGGCTTAAAATGGTCCACAAGGGCAGCTAACCTAGTACTTACCTGTGACCCTATGAACACCGATTGATTCAGCTTAAGTAGCCAACAATGACTCACTCAGCTGAAGCAGTCAACACTAACTTGCTCATCCTGGGGGGGGGGGACTATTAGGCTTGTGACAAAGATGACATAGTAGCTGAGAAAGCTAGTGCTGCATTGGACAGAGATCTCTCTTCTGTAGAGGAGAAGCAGGAGGTATATTGATCAGCAAACCTGAATCCTTTCACTGACCAAGTAGCTAAAGTGAACCCATAAGCAGCCTATGCAAAGGGAAAGGCAGGGTGCTCACAAGATGAGCAAACTGGCCTGCTCTCTAGCATCCAATGCTCTCACTGTTGGATGAATGGATTGACCAATAGTGCTTCCCTGACAGGAATGAATCAGACAGAGGGCATTCACCTAACCCATGAATGTCCGGATCTTGCATCTGTGAAACAAATGGACAAATTGGTGAAGGTAGCAAAGCCACTTTGAAGGGTCCTGTGGATATGGGGAGATGCATGAGGTTGTAGACTTGGATGACCATACTTGGATTATGCATTTTGTCTGTTTCCCAGGTGGCAATTGTTGTCATATGTGCAGTTATAGAGTCAGATGTTGTCCCAATGACTTGGACAGTGTGGTGTGGAGGACAGAATCTAGTCAATGGTCAGTCCTTTACCTAATGGTTTATTAACATTGATGAAAAGTGTAAGGCTACTTTCTGGATGGGGTCTGGGTCTTGGTTAATAGAACTGGAGACTCTGTTTCTGAGGATGATAGAGGCATGCAGTCTTTAACTGTTTCATTGATCTTGATTGTAAATAAATCTTAACTGATCACTTCTTATGGATACTAATTTGTAAAAATCCCTTTGTATGCAAAAATTTATTATTCTGACACTGGTGTACTCCAGAACGATAACACTGCACATTTAGCTGACAGGCTTACTTTTATTTAGCAAAAGCATGCTTTATGCCATTATATGTCATTCTGACAACCTGCCTCTACCCAACTGAGTGAAGCTTAACCAAAGGGCACAGTATCATTGCAAGCGTGTGCAGTTACGAGAGGAATTCTTCGGCAGATTTACCTACCTTTATTCCATCTTGTTGTGTGCTCATGTGAGTGAGATTTCAGGTAAGAAGAGACAGAGGTGGGACATTAGGATACTTCAAAAATCTACAGGAGACTTTTAGGGCAGAGAACAAGGACCAAACATGATGCGTACTCTCGTTTTATTCTTAAACTCACCTTACAAGCAGCAGCACATGGAGTTATTCAGCAGTGATGTATCTGGGTCAAACATACTTCCCACTGTTATTTCCATACACATCATAGTGAGCCCTCCCTACTACTGACGGTCACCCATATCATTCCATAGACAGCCCATCCCCGAGCACCCTCTGACCACAGGGCCAACATCATTCTCTGCATTCATATTTCCTCTTTGTTTTGCATTCAAGCTGAAATATCCATTATTTTAATTGGAATGCTGTTAATATTATGATCACCTCTTGCTCCATAACATACCTCACAATTGTCCAGATTTTCACAGAATGACCAGATTTTTACCTCGTGTTTTTGGTCTGTTCCTCATAAAAGTTGTAGTGAGGACTGAATTCATTAAATAATCAGCTACATTTCAGTTTCAAACTTCATATCTGTCATAAAATGCATGCTATCCCAAAACCTTTCATTCTGGAAACTTCCTGAGTTTATAACAATATTTAAAATGCGCCCCCCCTATTTTGGTACGTTTCTCTCATCGTTACTTTTGGCTTTGTCCAGATTTTTTTGTGCTACGAGGTTGAGAGGCATGCTCCATAATACCTCCAGATAAAACAACCTTTCAGTTGACATCATCTGAATAAGAATCATTTCTGAAACACTGGCACTAGAATTTTTTTTCACATTGTTAATTCTTTTATTCTTTATTTAATCAGTCACATTTATTGCAATTTAAAAGAGCATACAACGTAGAAAAAATATCTGTTTAGCCATGTACAGTAATGTCAACAAAAAAGCCATTTACATCTCATAAAACTGTTGCCACAACAAAGTATCACATTGTAGTATTCATGTTATACAACAGCTCAGAAAAAGCATATAAACAACACAAATTCATGGTTAGAAGTAATTATCAAAGCAAGTAAAAACTGTGGACCAGTAATCATCAGTGTTCTAGTTTCCAGATAGTCATGGTTCTGCGTAACATATTTAGTGATAATATCTGCTATGGCCTTCCAAGTAAAGATAACAATGACTGTCTCAGCTACCTAAGCCATAGGCAGGTTACTGTGACTACTGGAAACCCCTTCCAGGGTAACCCAAATGTGCAAAATACCCTATTCGTTAATGGTTATAGCATTACCCCTGAAGCACTTATGTCTACAATATATACTATGTCCTTTTGGACATAGAGACACTCTCTTATTATATGAAAGTAAGTGACATTCCAATGGTGGCTTTAAAAACAAGCAGTGGATGCCTGGATACCTCCCCACCCCCTTTTTCAATTGTACAGGGAAGGTCTGCCACTTTCCTATAAACTTAAAGATTGCAAAATGTAAGATAGGTGTAGATGATTCTATTTAATTACAAAAAATAACATGAATACATTTTTAAGTCATTTATAAGCAAAATTCTAGACTACATGTGTTTTTGCTTTCCGAAGAAATTACCTATCATTTCCGAATTTGGAAAAAAATCAGAAAAGTAAATGTTTTAGATGACTCTGCAGAGCTACTGTGACACAAGAAAAATGTACTGCTGTGCATTTCAGTTGCTAGCAGCTTCTTAACTTTACCAGCTTTGGTTATTCCTAACAATGACAGATGCAAAAAAGGTCTTATATGGGAACCATTGCTCATTGCTCACAGAGGTACATTTTAATTCTGCTAAACAAGTATTCATTGCATCTGTCTTGTATGGTGCATTTACACACCAAGAAAATACATTCTGTACAAACATATGGAGGTTGTTCATGTAAGATAGTAGCCACATCCAGTTATTAATTATATAAACAGTAGGGGTATTAGTCCAGTATGGTCTAACTGCGTTAGAACTCTCTCTTTGCTTATGTTTGCTCAGAGGTACTGTGTTTGCACAGAGGTATACTAAATGCAGTACAGTAAATGAAATACATAAGACTGAATGTTTGCTGGTGTACCTTTCACCACATAGTGTTTTTTATATAGCATAAATAAATGCATCTTTGCTCAAAAAGCCCTGTTTTTTAATCAGGGATAAAGTTTGAAAACATGTGGAGCAATGTGCCAAAGTCAGATTTTCAGCATAACTAGTTATTTTGTACTCAGTAGCAAGCCAAGGAAAGAAAGAGGCTTAGTTAGAAAAAATCATTACTCAAATGTTTAAAACCCTGTAATTTTGTCTGATATTTATTTAAGAATATAACTCCTACAGTCAGTGCATGTAAACATACTGGGATTCATAGAAAGTTGCTCTCAACAAAGATGAGCTGTTTTGACAGTAAGCCAGCTTTCGCCGTATTTTCACTAATATACTAATAAGCAGGATTATAAATGGACTATGCCTACACTGAGCTAGCCAGCTGCCAGACTATACATGAAAGCAGGCAGCAACTGACAAAGTGAAATATAAAGTTACTTCTATGCACTAAGGCTTGTTGTTGCTCTATTCCGTTTCTAGATATATTAGGTCTTCAGCTAACAAGCTAATGGCTGTTCTGGTGATCTGCTGTGCTAAATTGTTTTTCCTAAGCTTGCCCTTGTCTTCTGGAATTATCTACCTTCCCCAATTCAGGCCTGTGGCTCAGAGACCTCATCCAGGAGGCCCTAAAGTATCACCTTTTCGGGAAGGTCTTTCTGCATCTGCTTAGTGGGAGATGTTCCTGAGTTACACTTTCTAATTTAATATTATATTCTGTTTTTCCCATTTTCCCTGCAAATCTGTGTATTGATTTGTAGTGATGTTGTTTTAATTTGCAAAATGATCATCTAAGGACTCAGAATAAAAATAAAATAAGAATCACAGATTTTGTATGTCAGATCAAAAGTTCGCAATTGGCTACACTCAAAGTATCCATGTTTATAAACCTCTGAGATAAGGGAATGTCAGAATGTCTTCACCCAAGTGAACCAGTGTGAAGGTTAACATGTAGGCTGACCGACAGGACAGAAAACATATAAAGGAATAGCACCACATTATATGGCTGAGTGCTCCTGAAGCTGAAAAATTACAGTAGAGACAACAGCACAGAAAAACCATATAATGAAATAGCACCACATTATATGGCAGAGTGCTCCTAAAGCTGAAACATTACGGTAGAGACAACAGCACAGAAACCATATAAAGAAATAGCACCACATTATATGGCAGAGTGCTCCTGAAGCTGAAAAATGATGGTAGTGAGACATTAGGGCAGCTACTGACAAACAACTAGAATGATCAGAGATAGAACCCTGTTTTCTGCCATAATGACTAAATGTAAAATCTTTTGTTTTCACTACTTTTTTTTAAAACATTAGTGCAGACACATTTTCAATCAATAAATACAATGAACACATTTTCAAGGCCAGGCCTTATTATTATCAGCATGGGGCAAATTTTGCAGTGGTTGGATAAAGTATCTAATACGGAATATCTTTATTAGTAAATCCATTGTTTCTAGGAAATTAACAAAAAAAAATTAGAAGGTTAGTGAAAACTTACCATATTTATGGAACCTGATGTTGTTACAAATGAGCCATTATTGCCACTTGTCAGAAGGTTACTGGATTGCTTCTTTGGACTTGCAACAGAAGTTTTAATAGTATCCACCTTCATCTAATTTTAATTACTACAATTTTGCAGACTGTACTAAATAATCAAAGTAAAAAAAAACTATTTTGATGGTGTTATCTGATTGTTCCTGGCCTCAGTAGCATAGTTAGTGTGAGGTGAAGGAGGCAGCCACTCAGGATGCAAAGTGTCTGGGGGTGCAATCAACTGATCTCTATCTGTCTTTAGTGTGTACTGGTATTTGTCCTTCTATATCACTGTTGCAGTATTCATTAAAGAAGGGGTGTCCCACCCCAGGCAACCTGTCACGTGGCCAGTATAGATAAGCTTGAAAAAGATCTTGTTTGCACTGTATGTCACATTTATGCTCCCCACACAGAATGTAGGGCATAAGAGGAACGTACAGAAGCAACTACCCAGAACTTCCTTTGCCGTCAGTTTGAAAGCTGTTGTTGCCAACAGGCTTGAACATTTTGTTTCTGTACTGAATATTTAGCAACAGCAGATGAGTGCCCTTTTGGGGTTATTTTTTCTTTTTAAACTTTGCTTTCTTGGTCTTGTATTTTTTCACTACCTAGAGTTAATGTCATTCAAGAGGGGAAAATGTTAGTGTCAGAGGCAGATTTTCCATAAGGATAGTCACGAGCAGTGTCTTTTTTGTTTGGGTACTTCCCATGACCATACCTCTTGTAGTATCTCTAAGGCATTTGTGTTTGAGACACTCAGAAGCTGTTTATCTTTCCTGGCTATTTATTTTGAAAATCAGTGGCTTAGACAGTTAGCCCAGGGTACCATGGCAGAATCTTTTAACCCCGAGATACTCCCACTAGGTAAGAAGGCCAAGAAGTTTTGGCTGGATTCTTTAGCTCACCAGCCTCCACCAGATGTCTCTCAAGAAGCAGGTAATAGCTCTGTAGGTCATTCAGTGTTTGCATCAGATTCCTCTGCCATGACCCTGCTGGAGGATGGCATGGATCTATCTTTCTGCACATCCTCTAAGGCTATGTAGGCATCTGCTCTGGACATCAAGGGGGAACCTTGGTTGATTATCTTGGAGGGTCCTAGAGGGATTCTGCAGATATTGGTCAGGGAGGAAGTTCCAGGTTCTCTTCTCAAATCTCGCCAAAGATTGCAACCTCCTGTATTTTTAGATCTTATGTCCCTTCTAAAAAAAGAAAAAAACTGAAGCATGTTTCAGTCTGTTCTATGGCTCATCAAAGGGAATAGCAGGAGTTTACTCAGGGCTTGTTCTCTGCCTTAATAGCCCTAAAGCCTCCTCAAGGAGTTTCAGTACCTGCTCTTCCTTGGACCTCTACCCCCTCTAAATGGTTTAGGGAACCAAGTTTCTCAGATGAAGATTCCCTGTCTGGTGAGGGGTCTTTGTCCTATTCTTCACAGATGCCTTCACCTTTGGCTTATGGTTCTGATGAAAAGCAGTCTGTTAACCTTGAGTCTCCTTTCAAGGAATTGTCCTTTTGGACACAATTGCTAGGATGATTAAATACTTTAAGTGGGATTCTTCTTAGGTCTTTGATATTCAGAGAAGATATCATGAGTTGCTTCAGGTGGATACTCCTAAACCATCAGCAGTTCCTCCTGTGTTCACTGCCTTGTTAGATACTTTCATTGCTAATTACAAGTGTCCTGATTCTTAGTCTCCTGCTCCTAAGAAACTTGATAGGTTCTGTAAGGTACTTGAGGATTTTCTGTTTTTATTTTAATGTCCTTCTGTTGATCATGCTATGGTGTAAGTTTCTACTGACAAACCTTTTAAACTTTTGCCCTCTTCCAAACTTTTGCATTCTGATAAGGATAGCAGGTCAAGGGTAAGAAAGTTTACACTGCCTCTACTTTGGTCTTTAGGGCTATTAATTATCAGACCCACATGACCAGGTATGTTCTGGCCTTGATTGCTCAAGCTTATCAGGTTATTTCTGACCTCCTTGACTCTGAAGGCAGATCTTCTGCCTTATCTATTTTAGGTGCTGCTTCTCAAGTGGCTTGCAACTCTTTTAAGTGTAGATATGATGTTGCTGATACCTTTTCTTGGGCGTTGGCTTTTGGGTCCATCATGAGGTGTTATTCTTGGCTTCATCTCCAATCTCTTCCTGAGGGCATTAAGGCCAAGTCGTTGGATACTCCTTTGGATAATATTCATCTTTCTGGGTCTGCCTCTGCTGACTTGTTTAAGTCTCTTCAAGAGAAAGGCAAAGCCTTGAAAGACATACTTTTGTCTCGCCTATCCCCTGAGTTCCAGAGGAATTATCTTCCACAGGCAACCCTGCAGGGCCTCTAAGGGCAGAAAGTGTGGGAGGTGGGACCACTCTGCTAAAGCTTCTCAGATTTCTGTGGTCCAGAAGCCTGCTTCTCATTGACAATTGCCCCCCCCCCAGCCTTCAGACCAGGTTCCTTTGTCCCTTCATCTCTCTCTTTGTCTTCCAAATTGGTGTCTCATCACTTCAGACTCTGGGCTCCTTCTATCATCAGTCAGGGTTAATTCATGGTATGGAAATCTCTACTTCCTTTTTCTGGGATTTCTAACCTCATCCAGAGCACATTTCCTCATTTTCCAAAAATTCTAGGGTCCCTGTTGAACCAATGGACCATTCGACCTGTCCCACCTTCCCAAGTGAGACAAGGTTTTTATTCCAGGATGATTCTGGTTTCTTGAAAGGAGGCCACTTGGAAACATATTTTGGATCTCTCCCAGCTCAACACCTTTCTTGACATCTCTTTTTTTTCAGATGCTTACTCTTCAAACTCTGTTTCCTCTTTTACTACCAAGGCTTTTCTGGTGTTCTTCAATCTGAAAGGTGCTTACCTTCATATCCCTTTTCATCTTCTCTATAGGAAGTTTTTATGTTTCTCTGTGTCTTCATCTCATTTTCAGTTCTCTGTTTTGCCCTTTGGCCTCTGTACTGCCCCAAGGGTATTTACAAAATGCCTAGCTCCTGTTATTGCCTTCTGCAGTCTTCAAGATATTCAGATTGGTTTCTTATCTAGATGACCTGTTTCTTCAGGTGCCTTCTCCCAGTCGATTGTTGCAGGATCTGCAGTTCACCATTTCTCTTCTTCAAAGTCTGGGGTTTACTATCAACTTCCAAACATCTGTCCTGACTCCCTGTCAGGATCATGTGTATCTGCATTGCAGGATTCAGATGGTACCAATACTGGCCTCTCTTCCACCTCCAAAGGTATTGTTGACTGTCTTCTTTCAATCTCGTCTTGACTGTCATGCCAGCCAGGGAGCTTCTTTGGGTCCTGGGATTCATGTTCTGTTCTATTCAGAGGCTTCCTCTTGCCAAGAATGTACATGCAAAACTTCAGTGGTACCTGAAATCAGTTTGGATGCAGCATTGGCACCCTCTGACTTTCAGTGCACCTCTCCTTCCCTGTCTCAAGAAGGAATTTGAGTGGAGGATTCCACAGTCGCTCTCAACCCAGGCTGGTCTTTTCAGTCTCCAGTCCCTTCTCAAGACCTGTTCATCAATGCCTCAGACATGGGATGGGGAGCATCTCTTGGTCGCCTGAAAGTTCAGGGTCTTTGGCTTCTGCATCAAAAGTCAGCCCATATCAATATCAAAGAGATGAGGGTTCTGATTCCACCCTTTCAGGCCTTTCACCAAAAGTTCTTTCTGGCCCCCTTGAAGGTGTACACAGACAACACTACAGTGATGTGGTATGTCAACAAGCAGGAAGGCTCTTCTGCAGGATGGCACTTCAGGCTTCGGAAGTGGCTCTCAGTTATCAATTAACTCTTCAGGCAGTATACATTCCTTCACAGAGATGTCTTTTTGGACGTTGTCCCTCAGTGGTGTAATCCTCAGGTAGATCTTTTTGCCTTCCCTCTGAACAGGCAGCTTCCACTCTTCTGTTTGAATGCCATGCCATTTGGCCAAGCACATACACTAAATGACTGAACCTGTGGTTCCTCTCGTACTGAGCAGGATTACTATCACAACAACACATCATCAGTAGGGTAAAACTAACCTGTCTCACTTCGGTCTAATGTTCCCTATTAGTGGGTGAACAATCCAACACTTAGTGAATTCTGCTTCACAATGATAGGAGGAGCCGACATCGAAGGATCAAAAAGCGACATCGCTATGAATGCTTGGCCGCCACAAGCAAGTTGTCCCTGTGGTAGTTTTTCTGACACCTCCTGCTTAAAACCCAGAAAGCCAGGAGAATCATGAGGCCCAGCTTTCACAGTCTATATTCATACTGAAAATCAAGATCAAGTGAGCTTTTGCCCTTCTGCTCCATGAGAGGTTTCTGTCCTCCCTGAGCTCGCCTTAGATTCAGCTGGACTCCCTAAAAATCTTGCTAGTGACTCCCTTTTGGCCAAGACAGCACTGGTTCCCCTCTTAACACACCTGGCCCGTGGCAATTATCACAAGTTATCTCACTGGTTGGATCTCCTCACACAGGAAAAGCATTCTTCATCCATCCTCACTTGTCCAGTTTGCCACTGACATTGTGGGTAATAGGGTTTTGATCCCTTTCAGGCACTTCTTTTCTGAGGACATGCTCAGGGTTTTACAGGAGACAAGGAAACACCCAATCAGATAATCGTATATGTCCAAATGGAAAAGAATTTTGGTCTGGTGCCATGCTCATAACCAAGACCCTTTTTCTCTGGTCCTCTCTTATTTGTGTGAGTTGCTCCAGTCTGGCTTGGCCTAGTCTTCTGTGAAGGCCCATTTATCAGCCATTTCTGCTTGTTTGTTTTGACTCCTCATTTGACTTCTTGTTTTGAGGTCAAAAAAAATTTCTTAAAGGCATCCTGCATATTAGGCCTTCAAGAAAACCTATTCCTCCTCCTTGGGACCTTAATTTTGTTTTGGAAAAAATGACTCAGGCTCCTTCTGAGCCTGCAGATTCTACTTCTTTGCAGCACTGCAACATTGTACCAGGAAGAAAGTTTAGTTGTTGGCTCTTACTTCTAGTCTGAAGGTTTCAGAGCCCCAGGCACTTATGGCCATTCCTCCTTTTTTAGTTTTTCACAAGGACAGGGTGTCTCTTCATACTAATACTTGTTTTATGCCCAAAGTGGTAAATGAGTTGTCCTTAAATCAGTCAGTACAACACCCTTCTTTCTTCCCTTCTCCTCAGTCTGCTACTGAGGATCCTGCATACCCTGGATGTGCACAGACAACTCAGGTACTATTTGGACAAAACTAGGACTATTCATAAGTCTGATGAGCTTTTTGTTTCCTTTCATCTCAGGTCTTTGGGTTTGGCTGTTTCTAAGCAAACCATCTCCACCTGTTTTTCTAAACACATTTCTTTTTGTAATTCTTTTCAGGGCAAGTCTCTGTCTGCTTATGTTAGAGCTCATATTCTACTAGGGCTGTTGCTTATTCTAGTGCCTTCTTCAAGGGGATGGACACAAGTTCCATCCTTGAAGCTGCTACTTGGTCTTCAGTGCATATCTTTACCAAGTATTATAAGTTAGATATGGTTTCTAGGGTCAGAGCATCTTTTGCTAAAACCATTTTATGTGGGTTTGTTGAAGGCTATTCTCAGCCTTCCACCTCCCATTCTGTTTCTTGAGCTTTTTTTTACTCTGCCTTCTTTAAGGAATAGTATAACAGTGATATAGAAGGACATAGTACAGTTGTGTGAAGTCTTACCATAACAGTAGATGTTCTTCTCTTCACTGTTTCAGTATTCAGTCCCTCTCTCCTACCCCCTCATGTTTATTCTGCATTTTTTCCTTCTGGATGTGCATGGACCCCTTTGTCCTATGACAATTGTTCTCTTCTGGGGCAATTAAGTTCTGGGTAGTTGTGTCCATACGTCCCTCTTATGCTCTGTGTTCTGTGAGGGAAGAATAAATGTGACATATGGCGCAAACAAGATCTTTTTAAAGATTACATATACTGGCCAAGTGACAGGATGTCTGGGGTGGGACATCCCTTCTTTAAGGAATACTGCAACAGTGAAGAGAAGTACAGCTACTGTTATGGTAAGACTTTACACAATTGTACTATGTCCTTCTATATCACTGTTGCAGTATTCCTTACTTATAATGAATAATATAAATAAATGCCAGCATTATACACTGCAATGGCTGCTTGCTATAAATGCTACAGATTAAAAGAAAAAATATTTTTTTGTATTATTTTCGCTTCAGATCAGTACAAGAAGAGCCCAGGGGCAGCTCGTGCTATTGGACTGCAGGACTGCAGCACCCCCAGCTGTAAAAATAAAAGAAAAAAGAAATAAAATAATTAGCTGCAAGTCCCGGAACTCTGTGCATGCGTGCAGGAATCCGGACTGCTGTTTAACCAGTCCCGGAACTCTGCACATGTGTGTGGGAACCAAGACTGCTGTTTAACCAGTCCGGATTATGAAGAGAAGGCATCAGAGTACAGATTCCCAGAATTCTATGCAGTTACAACCACATAGACTGAAACGGGATCAGACTGCAACTTCTGCAAGCATGTATGGATAGCTACTCTCGCGGGAAGAAGGGACTTTGTATTATTTCAAATGAAGCTGCTGCAGGAAGATGGGACTTTCTAGAATGAAGCTGCTGCAATTCTGAACTAAGGTGTGTGTGTGTGTGTGTGTGTGTGTGTGTGTGTGTGTGTGTGTGTGTGTGTGTGTGTGTGTTTGGGTGCAGGTAGCAAAAGCATGAATTCTCTACCCACCACCACTTGTGAAAACTATTCAGATTTTTGTCTCAAATTTTGGTTCTGTTCTGTTCCTCATAAAATATGTGGTTTTCTGGGTTTTGAATTCCCTAAATAGTGACAGGCATTTGAATTTCAGACTTCATATTCTTCAGAAAGTACATGGTAACACAAAACCTTTTATTCTAGCAATTTTCTAAGTTTATAAGATCATTATTTGAAATTTGTCCCTATTTTTGGGGCTGTATTCCCCCATTATTGGCTTTGTCCAGGTGTTTTGTGCCAAGAGGTTGAGAGCTATGGTGAGAACTGAATTCACTAGTTTCAGTCTTCCTGCCTTTCAAGAAACAGCTGATTTGGCATAGTGGTATGTTGCTCTAACTGTAATGCACAGGGTCCTGGGTTCAAGACTTACCAGTGAAATGCATGGCTGTAACACAACATTTTTATTCTAGCAACTTTCCAAGATTATACAAGAAATGTTTAAAATGTGTCCCTGTTTTTTGGGATTTTGCCCTCCCAACAAATTTTGGCTTTTTCCAGATTTCTTGTGCTGCAAAGTTGAGAGATACAGTTGAGTGTCAATTGGATTTTACAAGGAACTGAGAGCTTCAGGGGAAGAGGAGCTTAGTGCTGCTTATACTGAGTCTGCTTGCATTGCTAATAGCATAACAGGCTGAATACTTGCTTTTGATGCAGAAGGCTGTGGGTTCTACTCCCACGGTATGTAGATGCATTGCTGATACTGTACTGTGTTGTACTTTTAAAGGGGGTGGATGCTGAAGTCCTGAGAATGTCCTCTTTGGCAGAAATACCTAGTAACTATGTACTTGTTATCAGTTTTCCATCCATTCCCTATTGCAATATTACTAGCTTATCATTTTTTTAATGTAACATAGGTAATGTATTCCTCAAGGGCAACAGGCACTTTATTTGTAGATGAAACAATGATATATAAAGTTGTTTGCTAGCAGCAACCTCTTCATTAGTTACAGATCTCTTTAATGTAGAATTATTTAGATGACTTTTACTTCGGCAGAGATTGTGCATATTTACCGGTACTGGTGGATTGTAAAAGTTTGAGTAGACTTTTATGATGGAAATGTTTTGAATTGGGCAGTTTTGTCATTATTGATGCCTGCATTTTGTTTCATTTGTACTGGAAAAATATTCTAAACGATACATTTAAAATGCCCTCTAACATCTGTACTGTATTATATAAGGAGTATAATTTAATACAATCAGGAAGGTGTATCAAAGAACACATGTATGCTTCATGTGCAAGGGGCCTATGATTTGAAAACAGCCCAAAGTTAATCTTTATCTGCCACTGGCCAGATGTATTTTCTTTGAATTTGAGTTTCAATGCTGTTTCAATGAATGTAAGTTTCAAGGGCGGAGAAGTTTTAATGCTAAATCTATCTTCATTGTGAGACTGCATTGCTTTGTTTAGTGGATGTCTATTAGTATTTGTGCAGTAAAATGTGAAATAAAACTTTTATATGAAATCCAAATCATCATAGAAGTAAAGCAGTATGCACATTACAGTGTTTTTGGTAAATGGGGCAAAATAGCCAAGTAATGGGACATCGGAATGGCTGCAGGGGGGAGGCCCCATTCTACCATGATTTTGTGAGGGGAAAGGGTGGCAAACTCAAAGACAGCCCCGGCAGAACTATACCTCTCAACTGTCCAGATTTTCACAGAATTAATATATTTTTGCTTCTTATTTTTGGTTCATTTCTCATAAAATGTGTGGTTTTCTGGCAAATCATTTAGGAATTACGTCACTAAATAATGACAGACATTGAGTTTCAGACTTTATACCCTTCAGGAAAATGCATGCTAAAGCAAGACCTGTTATTCTATCAACTGTCTAAGTTTATACAAGAGCAATTTTTAGTACTGTTTGTATGTTCCCCCAATATATTTGGCCTTGTCCTGATTTCCTGCGTTAAGTGGATGAGAGGTATGTGCAAATTAATCGCTTTATAGAATTGGGTATATCCAAACCTCTCAACTGTCCCCGATTTTAGCTCAAAATATTGCTCTCCCTCTAATAATCCCTCCACAAAATGGCAATATTGGAAGAAAATGTGGAGGGTTTACAATTAATAAATTGTAATGATCAGAGTTATAGATTACTTTTATTTCAGAAATACATGTAGATTCTCTTATTTTGTCAGCTGCTCAACTTAACAGTACTAATATTAAAAGTGTCCCTTCTTTGATAGGTTTCCAGCTGTATTGTGCGGCTATTTTATATTTTTGCATCACGTTTTTCATCCATTTTGGCAAATCATTAAAGACTGAAGTTAGAAAATAATGACAGACATTTGAGTTTCAGATTTCATAGCCTTCAGAAAATTCATACTAATGCAAGACCTATTATTCTATTATCTTTCTAAATTTATTAGAGCAATATTTAAAAATTGTCCTTATTTTTGGGCCTTTGTTCAACTTCTATTTATGGCTTTGTCCAGATTTCTTGCTCTGAGGTTGAGAGGTATGACAAATGTGTCAGGCCCATCACCGTTAGCCAGAGACATTTCAAATTGTCTCATACTTGTTGCAACCCACTCCCCCGTGTAGTGACTCTGGATGTGTCCAAGCAAGGCAAGGAGCAGTTATGCAGTGTAAGTGTGCAGAGTATCCCCCATCCAAGGTAGACACAAGTACTACAGTGGCTTTTCATCTGTCCTTGATTTTGCAGAATGTTCTGGTTTTCTGCCATATTTTTATACTGTTAATTTATGCTTCTTATTATTCAGAAAATGTATGTTGTTGCAGTGCCTGTTGCTCTGTGTTTAAGTAGCAGTGTTTTAATGACTATCAAGTAAGCTTGTCTGAGATTGTAAGATTCAAGTAAGCTTTTATAAGCATACTGTTAAAGAATTACTAACAGTGAAAGCCTTTTTGTTGTTGCCATGCAGAGAATATTTACATAATTCGATAATGTATAAGCCTTAGGTATTGAAATGCATATGACAGTATTTGTAATAAAGGACAGGATTACAGTACTTTCAGAAGCTCATTACATTTGTTGAAGACTTGCAATCATCTTAGCAGGCTTTACCCATAAACTAAACAGAATGGCAATCTATCATATGTGGTCCATAACCTGTGCAGTAATCCTTTAAACAATTTATCTCTAGCTTGTTTCTTGCTTGCTGTTCATTCATTTTTTGCTTTGATCATGTTTTCCCCATGAAACAAGTAGATAGTTGTTGTCAGTCAGCAGGTCTTTTTTGGATAAGAAACATTTTTACAAGTGTGGGTATCACAGAGATTGCTACTTTCAGCATGTTACTTGGTACATTTATAAAGCTGAATATAACTTATAATTAGAACTGCAGTGCATGGAGAAGTGGTTTGAGTTGAGTGCTGTTTGTTTTTTTATACTTGATTTTGACTGGCATTCTAGAAATGTATTTAAAATTTAAAAAATAATTTATTTTTTCATGCCTCATATCCTTCTTGTTTCCATCTAGATATTAAGTAAGCTGTCATGTAGCCAATGCATTGAAATATTTTTTTCTTCTCCACTTTATTTTGTCTTGATTGGACTCTCATAATGACGGTGTGACACTCAGGGCAGCATATTTAATTAAAGTCCCAGTTTTGTGGCTTTGAGCATAACCCTGCCCCTTTTTACTTGGCCACACCCCTTGCCTTTGGCCCCACCCATTCAGCTGTCTCCTGCAGCTCCCCTTTGAATTGAAATCACCAGCTGCCACTGGAAGAGCCTTTTGTCTTTTTTTTCTCTCTCTCTCTTCAACTCCAAGAAGAACATTTTTTGTTTCTTTCTTTGTTTTTCGCAGGGGATAGCACTAACCACAAAATCAGCTAGCTACACTCTTTAAATGTATAGTTTCAGACAAATATTTTGAAACATTAACCAATGAACAAGAAAAACAATTAATAAAATCCTCATAAATTATAAAGACACAATGAGATTCAGAAGCATGGCAGTCATGGTCGTGTTGGACCGGCAACTGTGTACCTATTGTGTACAAAGAGACCAGGGGCTCATTAAAAATTAACAGTGTGGAAAAGCAGTGTGGAGCTAGCAATTCATTAAATATCCCATTCATGGCCACAGCAGGGATTTGTCCCCAAGTAACATTTGCAGTATGCAACAAAAAAGTATTTGTGAATATGGCACATGTGCACACCTTGATGCACGTGTGCTCCAAAGTGGTAAAAGGGAGAATTCATGTAGCAGCTTCAAAGGGTCAGTAGAGGGTAGCTTCATCTATTTTTGACTAAATTAAAGGGTAAAAAGTGGGAGTATGGGAAAGTTATGAAACAGGGGAGAAGCAAACAGAGGGAAGCACAAAACAGCAAATGCTAAGGAATGAACAGGATAAAAGTGGGAAAGGTGGGGTAACCTTTTATGTTAATGGTTCTCATTTTATATATATATATATATATATATATATATATATAGAGAGAGAGAGACACACACACACACACACACACTCTTTCTCTGTGTGTTTGTGTGTGTATATATATATATATAGATATATATATATGTGTGTGTGTGTGTGTGTGTGTGTGTGTGTGTGTATAATAACAGAGCCAAACAGATGGTTGTGTACAAGAGATATCAATGTTAGTGGGAGAGACACCCTGCAGTGGGGTAGTGAGTGGGCAGGGGTAGCTGATAGTGAAATGGTGACACAATATTTTGCACACCCATAGCAATACACCTGGCAAGGAAAAGCAAGAGAAGAGTGGGATCTCCATTGAAAACAAAATTTGGAAAAGCAAGTTCTTTGCTGGAGAGAATGAGGTACTCTCCATCTCCGTGGCCACCGTTCTTCAGACAGGATGCTGTCAACTGGCCCTACTGAGACCATGCATGGCAGGATCTTGTGGTCATCATCAATGCAGTTTTATGGCCAAGACCACAGTTATGAGAATATGTTGTGTAGGGCAATTGGTATTACCCATTCAGCAGAAAAATAGACTCTGCTTTGCACAGGAAGGTAGGATGGCAGAAGGGGGGACATCAGTCAAGCCACCTCTTACAGTAACAGAGAAGTTTCTGGCCTCTGTGAAAGACACAACAACCACTTCATAATTCCAAACAAACTACTGGCAGTTTATTTTTTAAGCCAGGACTCAATGAGAATATTTCTATTTCTTGTAATTTAAAACTAAAATCCTTTTTAAGATAAGATCCATTTTATTTGGAGCAGTTGCTGACACTGTTTTATTAGCTGGGGACCTTATCACCTTAAGAGTACTTTTTGTCTGCTGGTCACATGATTATTATTGTGGGATATTTAAACTTCACAAATAGAACTACTTGTAATTTGAAGAAGTCCCAATATTATTTGAGACAAAAGTGCTTATTTTTACATTGTGAGTTTTATACGGTTTTAATAGTTGTCAGTTTTTAATGTAAGTCATGAATTAAATTACTCTTGGTATTACGTTGCTACTTTTCTTCCAGGCCTTGCCACGTTTTGTTTGGAGTTTTAGTTTTCGCAGTAACCATGGTGTGGTGCTGAACATCAGGGTTGAGCAGCGATGTGCCTCTAGAAAATCCATCATAGACGCCCCAAAAGGGTATTCTTGCTTTAACTTATGATTATTTTCTATTGCCCCACTACCCACTGCATAGCTTAGTAATGCTATGTGTTTTGGGTAATATAGAAACATCAGGGGTACATCCAGCATGAGCATCTACATGACGGACGTTATTTTCCATTATTGTAGTAACATGCTCAGGTGTTAACCTGCACCGGGAGTATGATGGCTACTGTTATACTGGACTTTGTGCTTTGCTGTGTTTAAAGATGAATCTCTATCTGGCACCACCAACATGAAACGTCCGCTGCCTCATGTGGGTCAATCATCTGACTCCAATGATGATGGTAGCTGTGGTCAGCTGGCATGGCAGGAATTCTAGTGTGTGCTGGATATAGAGAGTCTGCCCAATGGATATGCAATTCAGACCATGCACCCAGCATCTGTGACTGCAGACACCTAATAGAAGCACACCACAAAGAGAGGACAGGTTACTGCAGATACTCACTGTCCAGGGAGTGTGATACCCCTCTACAGCACTTATCAATGTCTACCTTAAGCCTCATAGAGTGTGGGGGTAAGCACATGGGGGTGTGTACTGGTATTAATTGCATACAGTTGGACCACCCTCCTCCCTGAACTAGCCGTGTCAGTTGGTGCAACCCAGCATGTAAGCCGGGTCATCTAGGAGGCAGATGATAGTACCACCACAGCCATTTCTGAGTTAAACTCTTGAAGTGCATGCCCTGCATGTGTGACTGTTTTAGTAGGTTCACTCACATACTGGCAGGTGCAATGTCCTCCATGATCACATGCCCAACATTCACATCATCAGTCCACTGCTACCTCTGCAGATGGTGGCCATCATGACCATGGATTGCCAAGGTTATGGTCGTGCAGCACTTCCACAACAGCATTGGTTGTGGAGGTGACTACAGCCAGACAAGGGTCTTCTGGGATGGTGCCAGCCATGGCAGTAGCACCTCTGGTAGTGAATGACATATGTGCTTATGCAGCACACCACCATCTAGCCACAGGCCACGGTAGTAACCATACATCTCCTGGTAGAGGAAGCTGTTGTGTCAGGGAGTACACACAGGATGTCCAATCAGCTATCATGCACATCCTAAACTTGTTCAGTAGCTCAAACCACAGTGATGCAGCTACTGCTGAGGATAACCCCCCTCCCCCACATGCACACACACACACCACTACAGCCACCAGTGCTTCACACACTCAGACAAACAATGGCAGCAGCAGCGGCCTACCACAAATCCTTTTACAATAATCACCTCCAGCCACACAGCCACAGCTTACTCACCTAGTGTCTGGTCCCCGGTCTGATGCCCTATCCCCTCACCTCTTCACATGAAGAGCAAACAAATCTTCTTCACTTTTAAACTGTAGCAAGACAGTTACTACATTTGTAGCAAACTACTTGCCACAGCTTTACCACACACATAGCTCTGAAGCCCTAAAGGCTCACTCTAAAGTGCATTTTGTTATATTTGTACTATCAGTGAATGCCAGTACAGAAATAAGACAGAGAAACTCCAATTCCAGATTGTGACCCCTAACACTTTGTTTGTAGGATGGCCTCCCACCCCACCTTTGCCATGCTTCTGTCCAGACCTACCTCATACAAGCACTGCAATCATAAGTTTTCAGTTTCTACAGCACTCACACATTTTCCTGTCCCTGCCCTTTGCCTTTTATTGCTTGGGTTACCCATGTCTGATGCACAGTGTGGCCAGTTTATGCATGGATTAGCACAGCCTGGTGTTCAGTTTACATACATCACTTTTACAGTAGCGTATAAGTTGTACTATGGGTCAAAGCTGTGTGCAAGCCACTGCCTCTCTGCCAGTGCCACGGCATCCTGCACAGATCTCCATCTAGCTTGGTCATCCCCCACTGACTTCTCATCTGGCTTAGCATCCATTGCCAGGTGTGCTGGGTGCAGTTTTTCTCATGCAACTGTTCCTCATGTTCCTAAGTATGACACTGTGTAGCATTGTACATACTGAAAAGATTTTAATACATGTACCAGGGTCATACTGCAGGGCATCACCTGATACATCCAGACAGTGAAAGCACATGCTCCAGAGTGACCCTGGTTTGTGACAGGGCATAGTTGTACTCCTGGACTGTCTCATTCTGTAGACTTCTGATAAGTATCATCAGCCCGGATGGTATGGCATATCCTGCATCCCCATTAAGATGCCCCTAGCAGAGATCACACCCTTATAAACCCGGCTGGTCTGCAAAGACATCTTAGAAGATATTCTGTGCATTACAAACCATCCAGCAACTAATGGAGTGATACAGTTTATGGGTCACCTACCTTCTTTCTAGATCCCTAGGTGGGGTCTTTATTTCAATGTAGGGACAGTCTATGACCCCCCCCCCCTCAGTACCTCAGGGAAATGGGACATATCATAATTATACACATGCTGCAGCAGAGCATTGAGAAAGTGATGGACTATTCTTGAAGCAGATGCCTGAGGAAGCCCCTACCATGTCCGCAGTTGGTCACTCAAAGATCACTATAGTTAGTATACATAAACCCACTGATATAGGTAATCATAACTCCCACTGACCTGCAGATGAGACAACACATATCTACCAGGTCCTGCATGGTGCCCCTATCCAGATGGTACCAGTCCATAATGTCAGAGTCAGGAGTCCATCAGATAATGCATAACCTCTGGAAATGACAATGCAGACCTCTGTAGCTTGGCGTGGCAATAATAGCCTGTTACTTATACACATTAACTAATACTGTGACAACCCTAACATAATTCCTCAGCATGAACACAAAGATTTTGCTGTGGTCAACACCATTAGTGTTGGAGCATATGATCAAACTTTCTATATACTTCTGAATGATGCCATTGTCTTGATTTACCACATTTACTTGCACACCACCCCTCATTTTAATACTGGTACTCTTTAGCATCTGCTTATGCAGCCATTAGCATATACCGTGGCCAGCTGTGTTGCTCAGCATTCACCACTGACATTGCAAGCATCTCTGAATTGCATGCACTTGTACAGGGCAGCTTTAGAACACTAAAATTAATACTAAAACCAGTCGTGACATCTAGGAATAAAGTCGAAGCTATAAACCAATTTGCTCTTCTTTTCTAGCTTACAGTTTTGGGATAACTGACAACCCCAAAAGGTATTGGAACAATTAGACAAGAAAACAACAAAAATGCTTCGCACTTATCAAATGATATATATAAAAAATCAGTGCATACCAAGATTATATATTCCTCGTTCTGAAGGAGGTATGGGCCTCCTCAAAATTCTTTACATGTATAGGTCTGCAATCATAGGACTGCATACATATCTGCTGACCTCATTACATCCAAACAAAGTGAAAGTTTTGAAACATGAACACGAATCTAAAATGACTTCTCTGCTAAGTTTAACAGAAACATATCGGTATCAAGCAGGAATGGAAACCAAACCAGAAGTAGACAAAAATCAGGAAGCAACCGAATGTACAAAATAAACAAAAGAAAGAATATAAGGAGATGGATCAGATAAGAAGGCAAGATATGTGGAAAAGGCATAAAAATAGTTGTATGTACAGAAAACTCCTCATGTTGATCTGGATCTGGCCCAGGAAAGGTTAAGGAGAGGTGAATTTAAACCAAAAGATGAAAGGCACAACGGCCCAGAATAGTGGACATACACATCGGTTTACAATGTCCATTGAACATGTGGGAGAAATAGACAAATGCAGGTTTTGTAAAACAGAAATGGAAACAGTCGCACATCTTTTTGCTGGTTCTAATACACTAATGGCAGAAGGATTGTATACTGAAAGGCACAATAATGTGACACGACTGTTGCACTGCGGATTGTGCAAACATTATGGTCCTTAAGTGGCTGAAAAACACTGAAAACATAAGCCACAAAGCATCATAGAAAATGATGGTTTATATCACATGGGAGCACCCATTACCAACAGTTCAAAAGATAGATGCTAGAAAACTGGATGTAGTGGTCCAAGAAAAGAAGACAAAAGTAGCATTGATCATTGAAATAGCTACACCCACTGATTACAGTGCCTTACATACGGAGACACAAAGTCATAAAATATCAGGATTTTCAGGAAGAAATTAGGACAATGTGGAAGAAGGATGCCCAGGCAGTTCCAATAGTAGTAGAAGCAATGTATCTCATAAAAAAGAATTGATGGTCATATTTAGATATACTAATGATACATGCAACTCCATAAGAACTGCAGAAGGAGTCAATTCTAGGCAATTTGTGGGGGCTGCAAAGAACACTTTTGCCTAACATCAAAGACTGAAACAATATTAATTTCATGAACTTTAATCATACTTTGACTTGGGAATGGGGTATTAGAAACCCAAAAGACTTTGAAAAATTAAAAAGAGACTGGTCATCTGTGCAGTTAAGCATTCACCACTTACACTACATGCATCTCTGAATCGCACACACCTTGCACATGACAGCTTATTGCAAAAAAATGTTTACCACAATGCAGCTGAGGTTTCTAAATCCCAGGAACTCTGCTTTCAGGATGGTTTCACAGCCAGAATGAAATGTTCCAGATAAAATCAGAACTGAATGAAATAATTGCAAGATAGTTCCATTACTGCAACATGTTCTAGATTTATTTTGTAAAAATTAGTTGGTACTAGGATGCCATGGCACAGAAAGATCTTTATATGAAGACCGTGTGTCCTAAAGAAGGGGAAATCTGAATGAGATGGTGGTTTGTCATTGGTTGTAATGTCTGGACTCTCCAGTAATGGCTGACATAACATGAATTCAAGTAAAAGTTTTCTGTGATAAAATAAATTCTGACCAGCCGGAATCACCAGATGCAATAAATTTGGGAGATTGTTAAAGTTAGGAGCACTTTATCAAGGAATGGCAGTGCTTTAGGGTTAATGAGGAGGTTTTTAATGGAAGAATAAATTGCAGAAGCCCATGGAGACGGTTGGGTTGATCACTTGAAAGATATTCTAAAATTAGTAGTAGTTTTATACGGTCCCCATCAGTTTACCGAATACATTATTTACCAAACACCTCTTTGTTGAACCCTATTAAGCGACATCTTATTCCCTCGAATGATCTTTTCAGCAATGTTTTTCCCAGAGGAAAAAAAAACAGTGGGCCACATTGGGGATTTGCCCTTTCCCCACTGTAGTGCGATCTTGGCACTGGTAAATTTAGTTAGGGGTGTGGGGGCATAGCCCCCCAACAGAGTGGGTTTTAAATAGTGCTGTTTTTGTTGTGATCAGTTTATACATAAACCCTATTTGATCTCAGACAGGGAAATGACTGCTAGTGAAAAAAGCTAGGAGCTTTGTTGTCTTTCTTTTGGCTTTTCCCAGTTAGGGGTTGCCACAGCAGAACTCCGGTCCGCTAATGATTGGCAGTAGTTTTTTACGTGCCGAGTTGCCAGCCCTGACACACAACCTTCAACAAAGGTACTCCCATTCACGCATGTCTCCACACAGAAGACGCTTTAGCTGAGAATCGAACAGGACAACGTCTTACTGTGAGGCAACAATGCTACCACAGCACCACCACCGCAGTTAGCTAGGAGCTTTGTAACATCTTGAATTCCTAGCAGGTAAAGTCTACGTTCAACCTGTAGTTATAAACATTAATATAGTGTGTAATCAAGTGCAGGGGTACTTTAAAGTAATAGGTGGAGTATACAGGTATAAAAGAAGTGCATCCACAAACCACATGAACTTTGTGAATTAGCAATCTTAATGCCCAAACTCAAAGGGTGCTTCAGAGCTTTGATAAACAAAGGGGATCAGGAGACATAATCAACACAGAGGAGAAATGGGGAACACTGACAGATATTTTGATCATAACTGGGGTAAAAGTGACTCCATTAATAGATAAATAAGTAAAAGTTGATTTATATAATGATTTTATAATGTTAATGAAAGATTGAAGGAACTTCCCTTTTCTAAAACTTCAAAATTCATTGTTGTTATCAAGTACAAAGCTGCCTCTTGTGAATACACTGCCTGGTTATGATGCGTGAGTATTTCTAACACAATGTTATTATCCTAGGTCTGAGTACTCAAAAAAAACTGTCTGAGAGTGGGAAATAATTAAATTAGCTATGGCTCTGAACTGTTTGGCAAAAATGAATGTGATTGTTTTCTTTTTTAAAACATCTTTATAAAATGATCACATAAGACGTAGGCACACATACATTAATTGAATGGAAAACAAACTATAATAACATTTTTTCATGTATCCTACATTGCATATGCGTTTTCCTTCTTTTTATTTAAACTTGTAGGAGCACTGTTGGGTTTTAGAATATATATCCTTATATATATATATATATATATATATATACAAGCCTAGCCAATATAATTCAATTTTACCCAATATATGGCACCTAGAGGCAAGAGGATGGCATGGGCTTATGCCCGGTCATTGAGCATCTTACTGACTGCCCCGTCCATAAGGGACTTAGGCACTACCCCTTGTGTGAGTTTGTGATTCCTCATCCATTGAACAAGGCAGGGAAGAGTTTGATTCTCATCTGGGGTGCCTTCCCTATGTTCATATATGCTTTCTCTGGGTTCTCCTGTTTCCTCCCACATTCCAAAGGCATGCAGTAAGTGGAGTGGCTTGTCTAAACTAGCCATAGGTGTGTGTGTGACTTAAAAATGGCCCCCTGAGATAGTTACCCTAGTAATCACCTATGGACCTGAGTGTGCATGCATGTGTGTGGTATGGAAGAAAAACAAAGGATAGCCACAAGGAGGTGTGGACACTGGTTGTAAATGATGGTCACTGTTGATGTGACACCCTGACCTCTTGTGCAAAAAATGGGAAAATGGGATGATGGATGGATGAAATGATGGGCTTGAAGAATTAAATTCTGAGTCAGTTTTATTTGGTATTTAATATGTGAATTTTACTCTAATCTTTTATTTTTAATATTATGGGACAGATTAATTAAATGACCTCTAATGCATATGTTCAGAACCCCCCATCTAAGGTTGTGGGATATGTCAAGACCCTGAGTATGTTGCCAAAAGTATTCAACTTCCTGTTATTTTCTATCTGTAACTCTGTTAGAAGATCATGTCCGCGGTGGTGGTGCTGCGGTAGCATTGTCGCCCCACAGTAAGACGCTGTCCGGTTCGACTCTCAGTTAGAGCATCTTCTGCGTGGAGATATGCGTGAATGGGCGTACCTTCATTGAAGGTTGTGCATCAGGGCTGGCAACTCCGTACGTAAAAATCATCTGCTAATCATTAGCGGACCGGAGTTCCGCTGTGGCGACCCCTAACTGGGAAAAGCCGAAAGTCACAACAACCTCTGTTAGAAGATCATGGTTGAATCTCCATTTGAAAGATTTTATGTGTAATTTAATAGGACATAGATGCAGTGTGATTTTAGAATGATCCGAGAAAGACCATGGATCTGTAGTGAAATCAGTAATGTTGACACTACAGATTTTGAAATTAAAAACAGGAGTTGTGAGAAGCAGAATAAACTGTGAAGTCTCGATCTTCCGGAAATCTCTCTCTAGAAGGGTCAGTAACGTCATATAACAACACCAGCTGTCACAGAGGGTGTTAGGGAGAGCAACTTTGGGAAGTATAATAGTGGATGCTTAAAAGCTGTAGGTACAGTGCAAAAAGTAAGTGAAAGGCTGAAAATAAAAGAGTTTTTACAATTATTTGTGAGGCCATTCTTACGAATGCTGGATGGAATTTGGTGAACCTGGCTCCTGCTGTTTTGTCTTGCTTGTTCAGCAGTTTTCTTGATTTCCTTGTGTGAGATTTCTTAAAAAGATAGAAGTCTTTTATTTGCCTTTTCAATACTTGCAATAGTAGTACTGGATATGCCATTTATGACAGACCTTCTAGATATAAGCAAGTAATGGCAATAAATGAGAGAAATCTCAAGAAGATGATAATTGAGATAGAAGGGAAAATAGTGGAACAGGTTAACAGTTTCAAGTATTTTGGAGGGGTTTGTTGAGTGGCGCACAGCTACAGTTATCCCACTCCACAAGGGGGGATCCACCATGGATCCCGGGAACTACTGTCCCATCAGTCTGACGAGCCTGATCTGCAAGGGTATGGAACGCATTATCATGGAATTTATAAACAAAGACATTGGCAACCTTTAAACACTGGACCCCACCCAGTTTGGGTTCATGAAGGGCCAATCTTGTCTCCTGAACCTGATTTACTTCTTTGAATTAGTCTCTAGAGCTGTGAACGAGGATAAGGTGGTCCACACAGCCTATCTGGACCTCGCCAAGGCCTTCGACACTATCCTACACTCTGGAATCATAGATAAACTTACTAAGCTGGGTATAAATCCCTATGTCACTCTATGGGTTGCCAACTGGCTTACTGACAGAACCCAGACTGTAAAAGTAGCCGACTCCAAATCCAGCTCCAGACAAGTGACAAGTGGAGTACCTCAGGGTTCAGTCCTGGAACTGCTCTTGTTTGGCATCTACTTCTCTGAAGTATAGGCCAACACTAAGGAACTCTGGCTAACAAAGTTCACAGATGACTGCAAACTGGGAGCCATTACTGAATCCCCAAATGATGTGGATATTCTACAAAAGGGACTTACAGAAACAGATGCTTGGTGCCAGAGCCATGGGCTCAAGCTTAATGCCAAGAAATGTATAGTTATCTCCTTTGGGGAAAAACATGTACCCATGAATTACTGGGTCTATATTATAACATCGAAGTTTTTAAACATCAAATGTCATAATATCGAACCCCAAACACCGAAATCTGAAAACATCGAACAGTCAGAATACCGAATTTTTTTCCAGGGGAAAAAAAATCCCTATTCCGAGAAATATGCACACAATACAAACACACAGAAAAAACAGCAATCCACACACATACACTTAAATTCATATACCTAAGCCTAAACTAAACTTTACATACACTACTAGCTATCCACTTACGTTAACCCAAACCTAACCCTAAGGTCCGTCACTATCGCACACTCACCTCACCGGCGCCCTAACCCTAACTCACCTAACCCACCGCCTAACCTACACACAATCGCACACTTATCTGACCCGCGCCCTAACCCTAACTCACCTAACCCACCCCTAACCCTAACGTCCACACAACCGCACACTTACCTGACCTGCTCCCTAACCCTAACTCACCTAACCCGTCCCCTAACCTACACACAATCGCACACTTACCTGAACCCGACCCGTAACGTTCCAACATATCGAATGCTGAAAACGGCGAAGCCACAGCAACGGCCCACCGAATTCTTTCCCTGTGAAAGAATTCAGTATCCTGCACCTTCACTGTTTTCAGTGTTTGACATTACAGGTTCGATATTATAACATTTGATGTTTAAAAACTTTAATGTTATAATATAGACCCGAATTACCACATAGGTGGCAGTTCACTAAACAGTGAAAGTGTGATGAGAGACTTAGGGACACATGTGGACAGTGGTCTCACCTTCGATAACCACATTGCCACAACAGTCAGGAAATCCTTCTATGCAGCACACCTCATCACTAAGGGCTTTTCATCCACAAAAAAGGAGGTCATTGTCCCACTGTACTCATCCCTCATTAGACCCATTATAGAGTACAATGCCCCATTTGGTATGTACCTCACAAGACATCTGCAACAGCTGGAAAGGCCGCAGAAATACCTCAATAAATGAATCACAGGCCTAAAGCAGATACCCTATGCTGACCATCTAAAAAAACTCCAGCTATAATCTGTGGCATATCATCTACTCAGAGGTGATCTCTGCTTAATATACAAGGCCATGTCAAACCCTGAGCTGTTGGACATGCTCCAATTAAAGAAATCTCAATCCCTCAGAACCACATGCTCCAGGGATCTAAACCTTGTCATCACAATGAACAAAACATGCTGGAGGGATAGGTTCCTGACCCATAGACTCCCCATACTCTGCAATAGACTGCCCTTACATATCAAGCAGAGTGCCTCCTTGGCCCTCTTCAAAAGGAACCTTGACGATTTGATGGGAGATAGGAAATTCACCCCGGGGATCACGTCAGTTGCACTGCTAGACAGGGGTCCAGGGAAGTAAATATTGTGGGAAGAAATATCCGAGGAATTGTTTGGCTAGGGTTGTATAGGCCCTAGGGCCGATAGCCTAGTAGCAACCTATGAATCTATGAGACGGAAAGTCTGAATACAAATGTCAAAGCTAGAATCATAGGGGCTGTAGCCAACTGGTACCAAATGTCAAGTGAAGTGTATGACAGTAGAATGCCAAAGAAGCAGAAACTTTAGGTGTACATAACATTGGTGCAACCCATACTACCCTCTGGTACAGAAACCTGGACAGTAAAGGCAGAGCAGTTGAGAAAACAAGAGGTGATGGCCATGTAGAAAATGAAAAAAGGGGCTTGTTGATAATGATGATAGATATAAGCAAGATGTTTTTATATTCAGAGGCAAAATTGGCATTAGCTGAAGGATTTGCTGATGGCATTCTGGTGGTGCTGCGGTAGCATTGTCGCCTCACAGTTAGACGTTGCCCATTCGATTCTCAGTTAGAGCGTCTTCTGTGTGGCGACATGCATGAATGGGCGTTCCTTCATTGAAGGTTGTGCGTTAGGCCCAGCAAGCCAGCACGTAAAACTCTACTGCCAATCATTAGCGGACCGGAGTTCCTCTGTGGCAACCCCTGACCAGGAAAAGCCGAAAGACACAAACAAACAATTCTGTCAGGGATATGTCAAGTTAGTTTTTTGTTAGCCCACTAAAAGTGTTTAGGAAGCAATAAAGGATGGCTTTTATTGGAAAATGCAATATATCAAAGCCAAAGGAAAAGATGGAAAACAAGGAGATTGTTTGTAAGCGGAGGAAAGGGCGTACATATGCTTTGACTGAAAACATAAAACGAATAATGTGAAAAAGAGAAAACTTGGATAATAATTGGTGACTGTAATCCTTTTAGTGTTGTACTATGTGGGCGGTTATGGCTGTACTACCTTATATGTTGTTAGGAGGATGAAGAAGGGATTTGATTTGGATGGATGGCTGCGCTTTTATTCACCTGTTTTAATAAAGAATTGTCTTCTTACGTGGTGGTGCCTTCCAGTTTATACTACACCTTATATGTTGTGTTGCCATGATAACTATCCTGTTCAATGTGTGACTTTTCCCACTTCAGCAGCTACATGATTCTAAAACATACTGGAGTCATACATGCTGAATAAGTATATTGCACGTCATGTAGTGGGGTACATGTTCTGCTTTACATTTCTACTTAACATGCACACATGCATCATATAATCATGCTCTCCCTTTGCAGAACCACATCACATGCCTATTCCGTGTATGGCATAGGGTGGCTCTGTGTATCCTGTGTCACATCTTTTGCACAAGATGCTATGTTTATCTTTTGGATGTGCAGCCATGTGGAATCACTTCCAGTGCTACACAGGAGAGATATATAAAGATGAAGATGATGATGATGGTGATGATGCAGTGCTCATCACATGCAGTCACTGAGGCCCTAAGATAATGAGTACTGCAGGCCTGTGACATACACTTCTTCAACATCTTCCTTTCATTTCTTTCCATTACCTTTTCAAAACTTTGCTGCCTTGCGTGGTTAACATGATTGCATTTTCCTACCAGCATGCATACCTCTCCTGTCTGACATCTATGACATTCAGTTTACTCACACAGCTGCATCATGTGTCTACCACCAGTTAGACTTATGAGTCACAATTACTTCCACTTGTGCTGTGTGTCACACAGGCTGTTTATATTTACAGTTCAGTCATTCTTGTCATGCTTAAAGGCTTGTGGAACAGTAACTGAATGTAGTTTGAGGAGGTTACATCTTGCCATGGGAAACAAGAGACCTCATTAACAGACTCATCATGCATACACCTCACACTGTAATGTGTGTTACAAAGTGCATACTCTTGCAACCTGTATGTTGTTTCTTTGCTGTAACACTTTATGGATACCCTTATTAATTCATTCATTCTCTGATATCTACTTTACCTTATTCATGGTCATATGACAGGTGAAGATGAAAAGTATGCCTGCAATTAATGGGGGAAACAGAGAGAACCACTACTGGAACAGATACTGGTCCATCAAAGGACAGGTGTAGACACTTACTGTCACATCACAAGAACATCTGTTGGCAATTTATAGGAATGCCATTTCACTTAATGACACATCTTTGGGATGTTTTGCACATGGTAAAAACCCAAATGCACAAAGGGAGAGCATGCACTCTCTGTAATAAGATGGGAACTACACTGAGAACTTATATGTGTAAAGACTAGTGATAACCTTTGCACTACTGTGGCACTTTCAAGTGCATTTGAGGGTAGCATGCATGAGACTTGCAGTTGTCTGTGCCTCACTGGGTCCACATTTATTAACTTTCTGTACTTAAATATAATCACAGTGCCCTCCTTCATTGTACAGTATTGCTTCTTGCACTTGATATGTTAATGCATATATATTATTCTTCATATCTTAATGCAGGAATATTAGTATGCTGGTAATATATTCTGCCTGCTATTTAACCAGAAGACAGCAATACACAACACATAATATCCTTTTTGGAAAGACTCAGTTTGCTTCATCTGGTCATCAGTAAAATATATATGGCTTATATCGATTACCCAAATGTCCATAATGTAAGCAGCTTTCATGGTACCCTGCCATTTTTATTTAGCCGTGAAAGCACATAATGCCAACAGGTTTACATACCATTTTAAAATTCTGTAATGGCATGCTTTGTTTCGGCATTTGGAACAATATTACACAATGTTTGGATCTTCTGTACCATACCTCCTTATCTCCGTAGGGTTGCCCATTCGGCGTTTTAGGGCATAAATCTGATGATTTTATTTATTTTCTGTAAAGATTTTTAGTATGCTTCATTTTTTATTCATTCATCACTTTGTTAGAAATAGCAAGCAATCCATATTTTAAAAACAAAAATCCCTTATTTTAAAAACAAGCACTAATATAATTAATAAACATGTTTTCCTACTACTAGGAAGTCATCTACACTGTTCTATCAGGAATGCTTATATACCATTTTCTTTTGCACTTTATCTCCCTCTAGTGGAGTGTCCTGAATTTGCTGTAATTATATAGACTGTTCCATTCTCCTGAAAGGAGTGGGGGGATAAACACTACTCTTTTGTAACTTTGGTTCATAGGTTCATAGGTAGGTACTAGGCTATCTGCCCGAGGGCATTTATAAGCCTAGCCAGAGTGTGTCGGCTTTCGCAGCCCCATTGATTAATTAACTGATCCTCTGTCAAGCAGAGCCACTGAAGTGATCCCAGGGGTGTATTTTCTATTACCCATCCACTCGTCAAGGCTTTTCTTGAAGAGTGTTAGTGAGGGGCTCTGCATGATGTAATTTGGAATTTTGTTCCAAAGCATGGGGAGTCACTGTGACAGGAATCTATCCCTCCAGCATGTTCTATTTATTGTTGTGGCGAGGTTTAGCTCACTAGAGCATGTGGCTCGCAGTGACTTGGATTTCTTTAGGTGGAGCATGTTCATCAATTCTGATTTGGACATGGCTTTGTAAGTCAGGCAGAGATCACCTCTGAGTAAGCAATATGCCACTGAATACAGCTGGAGTTTTTTCAGTCGGGCTGCATAGGACATATGTTTGAGGCCAGTAGTCCTCTTGGTGAGGTACTTTTGTGGTCTTTCCAGCTGTTGGAAGTGTCTTGTGAGGTACATCCCAAATGGGGAATTGTACTCTATGATGGGTCTAATGAATGACATGTAGAGGGACACTATAACCTCTTTATTTCTAGATGCAAACCCTTTAGTAATTAGATGGGCCACATAGAAGGATTTCCTAACTACTTTGGCAGTATGATTGTCAAAAGAGAGATTACTATCTACCTGGGTCCCCAGATCTCTTATTACCTCTTCTGTATTAAGGGGGCTGCCACCTATGTGGAAATTTGTGAGTGTTTTTTGTTTTTCCCAGACAGGATGACTATGCATTTTTTGGCATTTAGCTTGAGGCCATGACTTTGACACCAGGTGTCTGTCTCAGTAAGGCCCTTTTGGAGGATGTCCGTGTCAGCCCGAGAGTCAATTATGGCTCCCAGTTTGCAGTCATCAGTGAACTTGGTTAGCCATAGTCCTCCTGCATTTGCCTGTAATTCTGAAAAGTATATGCAGAACAGTGGGGTTCCCAGGACCGAGCCTTGTGGGACACCACTTGTTTCTGGTTTAGAGTCGGACCTGGAGCCCGCTATTCTTACCATATGAGTTCTGTCTGTAAGCCAGTTGGCAACCCATCTCGTGATGTAGGGGTTTATGTTCAGGCTGGTGAGTTTTTCTGTAATACCCGAGTGGGGAATGGTGTCGAAAGCCTTGGTGAGGTCAAGGTAGGCTGTGCAAACCACTTTTCCTTTATCTATGGCCTTGGTGACTGTCTCGAAGACATCAACCAGGTTTAGTAGGCATGATCTGCCCTTAACAAAGCC
This sequence comes from Protopterus annectens, assembly GCF_019279795.1. Lineage (NCBI taxonomy): Eukaryota > Metazoa > Chordata > Ceratodontiformes > Protopteridae > Protopterus > Protopterus annectens. Next base: position 735,735,878 of record NC_056736.1, read on the forward strand.
GAACTGGGTTGGGTCAAGTGTTTGGAGGTTCCCAATGTCTTTTTTAATAAGTTCCATGATGATGCGCTCCATAGCCTTGCAGACCAGGCTAGTCAGGTGCGATAGTTGCCAGGGTCAGTTGTGCTCTCTCCTTGTGAAGAGGAATAACCATTGCTGTGCACCATTCTATAGGTAAGTAGCCTGTGGAGAGGCTGAGGTTGAACAGCGTGTTTAGGTGGGGGGTTAGTTCATTCTGTAGTTTGTGCAAGACACAGCCTGGTACACCATCTGGTCCCATTGACGCTGTGTTTTTGTCTTTTGAAAGGGCTGTTTTCACCTGTGCGTCTGTGATTTTTGGGACACTACACTTTTCCGGTATTGTTGTGGGCCCTTTTGGAGGTGAGAGGGGGGTGAAGTTTGCACTGAATCTATCTGCCAGGATGTTGGCAATATCAGTAGGTTCAGTATATTTTGTGCTATTTTGCACTAGTAAAGTGCATATCTGCGAGTTGCCACTTAGATTCTTAACATAGCTAAAGAAGGCTTTGTGGTTATCATTTGAATCCCTGGCTATTTTTCTTTCAAAGTTAGCCTTGGATGATTTCATGAGGGACCTTAGTTTCTTACTGATAATAATCAGGGATGTCTTTCCTTCTTGGGATTTGCTTTTTTTCTGAACTAGTTTCCTCCTCCTATTGTATAGCCTGTTTATTGCAGGGGTCCACCAAACTGGTTTCCTTCTCTTAGAGGAGTAAGTCTTGGTTTTGCTAGGGATGGCATGATCCATGCATCCTTGTAGGTGCTCATAGAGTGCACTTGTAAAGGTTTCTGCATCTTGGGCAGCGTTATCCTTTAGCGTGGGTGCTATGAAACTTACCACCTCTGTCTTAAGTAAGGTGAGTTTGCTTTAGAAAAGTTTTTTACTGTGGTTTCCTTAGTTGGAGGTGGTGGTGGGGAGTGGACAACCAGAGTGATTAATTTATGGTCTGATCTAACCAGTGACGGGTTGACCTCCGGTGGGGAACACCTGTCACCCATGTTGGTGTTGACCAGGTCCAATATGTTTTCACCTCTAGTAGGGGAGTTTACCAGCTGATCCAGGCCATTTGAGTTGATGAATTCCAGGAAGCGCTGAACCTGGGAGTTTGTACTCAAGTAATTGAAATCACCCAATATCAGGGTGTTCTGTAGGACCTTCATGTTTTCCAGTGTCTCTAGAAAGGTGGAATGGTGGTCCTGGGTGATGGAGGGTGATCTGTAGCAGACCACAATTTGCATTGCAGATTTGCCTGATGTTAGTTGCACATGGGTGATCTCAGAGGTATCATGCTGCGCAACTAACTTGGAGGTGTAGGTATCCTTGATGAATATGGATACACTCCCTCTTTTTGTGTTTCGGTCCGTGTTCTGTGGCCAAAATGTGTGGTATGAGGTGTAGCCCGGTAGTGCTGGGGTGGTCTCTGGAGCCTTGAACCAGGTTTCATTTACTGCACAGATGTTGACGTTCTCCATACTGAGGAGCACTTTGAGCACGTGCATTTTGAGATTTAAACTCCTGGCGTTGAGTAGCATAACCCTGTTTTTTATTAATTGTGCTGTTTACGGAGGTGGGTTTGACTTTTGAGTCTTGCCTAAAAAAGGTGCTATGGGGGCAGCAAGAGCCTTGGCCAGTATTCAAAAGCCTAGGGGTGACAGGTGTAAGCCATCTCTTGTGAAGCAACACGGCTTGCCGAGCATGTTGTCCCAGGCTGACAGACACTGGATCCCCTTTGAATGACACCAGAAGCTTAGCCAGTTGTTGAAATTGATTATTTTTTCTTTATACTGAGGTATAATTCTTGGTGAGGGCAGGATGTTACTCAGGGTCAGGGTCATACCAGCCTGAGCTACATGATCAGAGAGCTCCTCCATGTCTCTTTTCATGTAGTCCAGGGAGGTACGTCTCAGGTCATTCACGCCAACATGAACAATGACAGAGTCATATTTGTACTTGTTCTGGAGTGACCTGAGTGCTTGTGTTATGTAGCAGATTCTGGCTCCCGACAGGCAGCTAACAGTAACCTTCTGCTTGTCCAGGCTAGAGTGTGGGATGTCAGCATGCCTGACTATAGAGTCACCTATTACTAGTGTGTTAGGTATGTTATTTCGCCTTAAGGGCTGTGATTGTGCAGCACACTGATTTTATGTTTTATATGTTGTCTGGTTTGTGACAGGAGGTGCAGGTTGTTATTTTTATTCTTAACACCTACTTATAACAAATAAAAATTCTCTGGTGAGATTAAGGTAAGCTTTCCAATTTCTAAGACTTGTAGATATTAAATAGTGTGTTGCATAAAGTAAGTACTGTGCAATATTTCATATTTGTAAAATATATTTCCTGCTTAAAAATTTTTTTTTTAAGTGGTACATAAATACATATTTCCCCGGATTTATGAAGCTCTTTAGAGCATGCAGGATTAGTCTAAGAGCTATTTTCGGCAATATGGCTGACGTGCGATCCAGGAACAAGCTCCCGGGACGTGCACGTGAGCTCTTAGACTAATCCTGCACGGACCGAGCTCCTGTATGCAAATTACCCTCATTTGCAGGTCAAAGCCATGCAAATGAGGGTAATTTGCGATCCAGGAAGCTATTAGCTTTCAGTGCAGGACAAGTGCAGTCTGCAGAAATGTACTCGGTTAGTAACCGAGTACATTTCTGCAAACTACAAAACGGATCTATGACAGCTCCAAATAAAGGCTGCATATCATTGATGAAGCATGCCAATGGCCAAGTATAAGGCCATTGGCATTGCAAACTGTTTCAAAAATAAAAAAATCAGTTTCTATTTTTTTTCTTCGCCGATCTCGACTGTGTAAGCATAGGGCAGCTGCGCGCAAATGGGATCGGGGGGAAAATAAAAAAATAAACTTAAAATGAGCATTCTAACAAAAAGCAGTATTCTGCCATGCAAGTCAACGGCAGGCATAAGACAACCTGACCAGTGAGTAATGGTTGCTAAGGGGGGGGCTCAGTGTGAGACATGTAACTATGCATTAGCAGGTAATCCTATGCAAATGAGGGGAAGGATAGTGAATCCCAGATTTCTCCAGGATGTGAGGCAGGTCCCAACAGTGTAAGAGTATAAATAGCTGGGTGCAAGACTAGGATATAGGTAACATCATGGGAGTGTGTGTCAGGCATACTGTAAGTGGATTGGAGCCCTGTGGCTCGGGACTGCTCCTAGCTTAGCACAGCTAAGCTAGAGGTGTGTCCAAACTGCCTAGCATTCTTTACAAAGTGTAAGCAGGTGTGCGCGATGTGCACTGGGTTTTACAGGAAGAAATGGGAGGTTAAACCAGGAAATAGCAGCTCTGTGCACATTTGAGCACTCTGTTTGCGCGACGTGCACACAGGCTTAAACAGGGAGGCAATGGGAAGGGAAAACAGCAGTAGGAAGGTAATCAAGGAGAACTAGCTTAGCTGACAAGTGAAATGTATCAAAAACAGCCAATTACACAGGCAGCAGCCCAGCACACCACTATAAACTATGTAAACACCTTTCCCCCCTTGTTTTTCCCAAAACATCTGCACCACCAGTGTATACAGATGGGGAAATTTTACAAAACGAAAGCAAGAGAAAAAATGTTAGGGGCTGCTTTTGCTATCATAAACCAGCATGTGCAAGAGGCTAAGGGTGGTGAGGATGTGAATGCTGCTGAGCAACCCACAGTGAGGAGATGGAGAAGAGTGTACAGACCCAGGGTAACCTACCAAGGGCTACATGAGCTGGAGATAGTGGGCACTATAGGGTGGACAGGGACCTCCTACAGCAAATTGTTGAGCTGTGCCAGCCACACCTCACACACAGAACTAACAGAGGGGAACCCATCCCAGTGGATACCAAGGTATGAGTAGGGCTAAACATACTAGCTACAGGTACTTTCCAAAGGCCAACTGGGGATATGATGGGGAATTCACAGGCATCAGCATCCAGGGTACTCCACCAGTTCCTGGAGGCCATGTCAGCACATGTCAGTGAGCACGTATATTTCCCCATCACCCGTGAGGTGTTGGCCAGCAATATGCGTCTCTTCCACCAAATAGGAGAATATCCTGAGATAGTGGGTGCAATAGACTGCACGAACATATGCATTAAAGCACCACCAGCTGATCGGGGTAGGGTCTACATCAACTGCAAGGGCTTCCCCTCCAACTGCCAGGTCATGTGCGATGCCCAGGGCATAATAATGAATGTGTGTGCAGGCTGCCCTGGAAGCTATCACGATTCCCACATCTGGCATCTGATGCAGCTGTACCAGACATTTGCCAGTGGGGACATCTCACATGGTCACCTAGTGGGGGGATGCTGTATATGCACTGGAGCCATGGCTGATGACACCCATCAGAAATGCACACACACACGAACAAGAACTCAATAATGAGGCACACACACACACACACATCATAACAGAGCATGTGTTTGAGATGCTCAAGTCATGGTTCTGGTGCCTGGACACATCTGGTGTAGCCTTGCAGTACTCACCAACTACATGTACCCAAATTGTCCTTGTATGTGCCATGCTACACAATATGATCCTCTGGAAACAGCTGCAGCAGGAACAGCATGGGGCAGGCCACACAGCCCCCCACCATTGCCAAGGCTTGCACAGGCACAGAGTGACTCAGAGGAGGAACAATCTGAGCCTGCCCCAGAAGGCAGAAGGAGGTGTGCCCAGTATGCCCTGGCCTTAGCAAACAGGCAACACATAGCACATGCACTGACATAGTAGGGACCTAGGGAATGACACCGCTCTCCGACTCGCACATACAGTAAAAGGGATGCCAAACATGACACTACCTGTGCTCAACCATGTATAGGGAGTGTACTATGTGCATCCGACACAGGCAGCCCTGCAGCACCACCCTCAATACTGTGACACCCACAAGGTAAGTGACTGACACATGCCAGTTGGGGGGGGGGCACATACCCAACAACAGTCACAGCCAGCAGGATAGGTGTAGACAAACACAAACAAATGCGGTACTATGGCCTCTGAATGAGCCCTATGGGTAACCCCTCCCCCAGGCCTACACAGACAGACTACAGCAGGCTGGGCAGTTGGATGTATGTTGTGAAGGCTAGGAAGTCAGAAACTAATATGTAGGTAGTTAAAGCTAAGATCTGTAGTACACTGGTATGCCTCTAGCCAGCATGATAGGTAAGACTACAGACTGAAATTGTGTACCCGACATATCAGTACAGTCCTAGCAAATGTGTAAAAGTGTCAGGTGTGCCCCACCATCCTACGTACACTTATAGTAACAGTCAGGTGTGCCCCCCCCACTCCTGTGTAGAAATGTAGAAACAGTCAGGTGCCCCCCCAGGCAGAAATGTAGCAACAGCCAATGACAAATGACTGATGTATACCCTGCAGACACAGTATGCGACCTGTTGGTGTACAACACAAAGGTCAGCACCGCAGTACAAACTACCTAGACTTGATCCACACATGCAATATAGATGGCAATACTGGGCATGCTCACACACAGAGGAATGAAGGCAATGTCAGTCAACAACATACTGAAAGGTCATACTGGGCATGCTCACACTTAAACACATGAAGGCCATGTCTGCAAATGCCAGTGGAGACATATCTGGCAGTTGCAGTTCTTAGTGCAGACACATGTCAGTATGCACCACTCCTGCCTTGCACACACAGTGGATTGGAATACAGACATATATGTAAGGACAACACACTATAATAAGCCAAAGGTAGATGAACATAGATGTGTGGAAGAGGGTGATCATGACAAGGAGCCATCTGGGCCTGTCCCACCCAGCACACAGCCAAAGGGCCCCAAACACATGAGGTGCAGGTGTCACTCACTGCAGATACTAGCCACCAGTATCTGTCAGCGTGACAGACTATGTGGTGCACGTGTCAGCTGTGCAACATGACTGTACAAGGAAGTAGTCACCTAGTAGCTACATACACGTACCTGTGGCATATGCCCCCTGTGTGCCTGCATGTGGCATGTCAACCCCTACATGAATGGGTTACAGCCCATGCACACACTGCCCTCCCCATAGCAGTATCATGACAAGCCTGCTGAGGTCATCCAATGTGTAATACACGTTTGGGAGAGCTGTAGCTCAGTAATCCTCATGGTGTGTCCCATAACTGTGTACTGCTGTAGTAATAAACTAGTTAGGTAGTAGTTCTAACCCCAGACTTGGCAACTGTGTGAGTGTACGTGTCTCTCTGTCTCTGACTGTGTAGAGATAAATGCTTTTTAGGCTACTCACACTCTGTACAATTCATATACTCAACCTTGGCAAGGCTGCTGATGTTACTCACCTAGAAATACACCTCTGGGAAAATCATAGCCCAGTAATCTCCATAGCGCATCCTGTAACTGTGTACTGCTGTAGTGTTATAATGTAGTTAGGTAGGTATTCTAACCCCAGGTGTGTGTGTGTGTGTGTGAGAGTGAGAGTGTGTATGTGAGAGTGAGAGTGTGTGTGTGTGTGTGTGTGTGTGTGTGTGTGTGTGTGTGTGTGTGTGTGTGTGTGTGTGTGTGTGTATGTGTGTGTGTGTGTGTGTGTGTGTGTGTGTGTGTGTGTGTGTGTGTGTGTGTGTGTCTGTGTGTGTGTGTGTGTGTGTGTGTGTATGTGTGTGTGTGTGTGTGTGTGTGTAAAGAGCAATGCTTTTTAGGCTACTGACACTCCATACAATTCATATACTCAACTTTGGCAAGGCTGCTGATGTCACTCACCTAGCAATACACCTCTGGGAAAGTCATAGCCCAGTAATTTCCATAGCGTTTCCTGTAACTGGGTACTGCTGTAGTGTGATAAAGTAGTTAGGTAGGTGTTCTAACCCTAGACCTGGCAACTGTGTGTGCTTGTGTGTGAATCTGTGTGTGTGTCTGACTGAGTAGAGAGCAATGCTTTTTAGGCTACTCACACTTTGTACAATTCATATACTCAACTCTGGCAAGGCTGCTGATGTCACTCACCTAGAAATACAACTCTGGGAAAGTAATAGCCCAATAATCTCTGTAGTGCAGCCTATAAGTGCATACTGCTGTAGTGTAATAAAGTAGTTTGGTAGATGTTGTAACCCCAGACTTGGCAACTGTGTGTGTGAATCTGTGTGTCTTTACGTCTCTGACTGAATAATGAACAATGCTTTTTAGGTTACTCACACACCTTAGAATTCATATACTCAATTTTGGCAAGGCTGCTGATGTCACTCACCTAGAAATACTAGAAATACACCTCTGGGAAAGCCATAGCCCAGTAATCCCTGTAACTGTGTACTGCTGTAGTGTGATTTAGAACTGTGGTAGGGTTCCATCTCCACCCATGGAAGTTTTGGATGTTTTGTTTGTGTTTCAATGTCTGTGTATGGAGCAATGCATCATAGGCTACTCACTCGCAGTACATTTCAAATGCCCTACTTTGCCAATCCTGCTGATGTCATTCATTGTGAAATACAACTTTGGAGAAAAAGTTCTTTAGTAATCCCTGTGGTGCAACCTATAACTGCTCCATACTGTAGTGTGATATAGGCCTTTGTCAGGGATTCTATACCCACATGTCTGTTGTGGATGTTTTGTGTGTGTCTCACTGTCTGTGTAGGAAACAATGCATTTTAGGCTAGTCACTCACAGTACAGTTGAAATGCCCTATTTTGGTAATCCTGCTGATGTCATTCACTGTGAAATACACCTTTGGGGAAGAAATACTGCAATAATGTCCGTAGCGCGTACTATGGCTGCATAGTGCTGTAGTGTAATAAACTAGTTATGTAGGGGTTCTACTCCCAGACATGACAGGTGTGTGTGTGTGTGTGTGTGTGTGTGTGTGTGTGTGTGTGTGTGTGTGTGTGTGTGTGTGTGTGTGTGTGTGTGTTTGTAACTCATATTCTGTGTAGAGGTGAGTGTGTGGGCAATGTGGAGGGGGTTTTGCTTATTTCGTTTATGGTGGCCCTACTATATATCACACTGTCAACCATACAGGGATAACAGATGTAAATTAGCTGGGAGGCTGAGGTGCAAAGCCATACCCATCCAAGTTAGCAACCCCACTATTACCCAGAGCACACACTCAACCCATGTGTCATACGCACACACATGCCTAGGCAACAGCCAATATGTGGGTAGTACACTGCATATTGACCACTGATAGTAACTATGCAGTAATAGCAGTGAGCAACAGAGGGCATGTCACCCTGCTCATCTGTCCAATATGCATGTACATGCAGACAGTGCACCTCCACCATGTTCCCCAATGGACACCTGCACCACCTGTGGTGCCTTCACATGTGACTCACAATGGACATACCATGCCTGACAACATGCCCTGTATGGACAGATGACACTGACATCAGGGAATACTGTTGGCATGCTATCAATGTAGGTGCAGGGTAATTCTGCTATCCATTACCAGTTCCTGCCACAGGTGGGCAAGACTGGCACATCTAATGATAATCTGTGTTCACAACATGGGCCAGACACCCCAGGTACAGTTCCACATGTCACTGTACATGCATGTGGGAGGTATTCACATCCCAGACACCATCCATGTCATGGACTAAGGAACACATACATGACATGGGATGTACAGCATTGGCCACATACAGTCACCCATGTGACTGGATGGGGGATGCAATACCCACCTGTGTGGGCAGATGCAGTAACTACAGGCCTGAGCCACACTGCAGACCATTGTCATGTGGCCTGATGCCAAGGTATACTAATTGCCTACCCTTGTACAGCCTGCTGGCACAGTTGACCACCACACACCAGTGTACACATGCACCCATGCATGTCAGAACTGGCACCCTGTGTGTTCGTATGTGTGTTGTATGGTGCGTATGTCCACATCCACACTCATTACAACCCCCCAAGGCATACCAAAGCATGCTGTCTGATGTCTGACACCTCCTCACACTCTTTGCCCATACGGCCTCCATATGACTTGTGTGGTGCATGTGATACTTGTACATTGATGTGTTGTGGCAATCCCACTAATGATGAGTTGCATTCCTGGTCCTGCCAAGTGTGTCAATGTGTGTGCGTCCCTGTGTGAGTGTGCCATTGTTGACTCCAGCACCTGTTCATGCAGACAGGCATGAGTATGACACCTACCGTATATCTACCGTATCCCTGTTGCAGATGTCACTCACCCTCACATATATGTTCTGAGTGCTCCACGTCAGGTAACCCATGTGGAGCATTCAATAATTGCATCAAACTGTGATAGCACTACATAGTTGGGGGTTTGATACCCTGTGCTGGTAGGTGTGTGACACAAACATGCTTCAGTTTTACTCTCCCACCCCTCCCTGACATGTATTTGCCTCTGTCTGCCTCCCCCACTCCCTCTCTGGTGGATGTGGAGACCCACACCTGCCTTGCTTAGGCAGCAGCATGTGCATTTTAAGTGATGCTCATGATCAGCTGATGGTCTCTGCGTGAATTATAGCGCTCCCCTAGCTGATTGCATGAGGAGCAGCTGTGGTAACATTCCCATAGCCAATTGCATGGAAACACACTCCAATACCTAGGAACATCATGGTGGTGTTGGCCCTTTTCAGTCACTGTGAGCAGGAACTAGATCTGTTGTTTGGCAAACAGCATCTCAGATGGATTGGGGATTTACCTCTAACAACATATTCTGTGGAAACAGGGCAATACCCAGGAGGGGGATGTGCCTGACCTGACTACAGACTGTAAGTGCTGCTATACTGCATTTGGAGTAATGTTGGTTTAACAGTGTTTGGATATGCCTGTCGTACATGTCGCAATACCTCCCATGTCAGTTCCATGTATTTGAGGAATCCCCATCTGCAGGGTCATCTGCAGACTGGGCAGTTTTGTGCCTTTGGATTTATGTGTTATCCACAGTGCATCTATCTGTGGAATGCAGAAGGTAGTGTGAGGATTGCAGTCTGGAGATGGTGAAGACCGTGACAGTTACTGACTTCATATCCCTCATAGGACATATGTTGCAACAAACCCTGTTACAATGGAAACCATATAAGGTTATCACAGCAACATGGCTATACTGGCCCTGTGTATGTGCTGTCAGCCACACCTCTGTCAACCTTTGTACATATGGCGTGCAAGAAGTGGTGCATATGTGCTGTACACCATAAATACTGTCATCATATCTGATAACAAGCCAGTGATATATCAGATTGCTACACGTCATGTGTTGTAGGGGTTATATTTCATGACATAAACTGGACATTCTGTGGATGTTTGTACAGTACTGAGGTCTGTGTAGTGATGGTGAATGTCGGCAGTGTGTGTATTGTTAATATGTACTTTAGCCTGTGTATAGACTGTGGTAAATGTCATTGTTCTAGCTCCCTTTCTATCAGATGTTACATGCTGCCCCACTGTAAGGTACCATTTTGCCATACATGTTTGTAGGGCCATACACACAAATGTCCCATACCACAGACAGCCATCAGACCAAACTGTGTAGCAGCCCAGTATATGTAGGGTCATTCTGCGAGTGACACATATGAGGATGGTGTAGAACAGATAGTCCATATACTGTAATATTATGCTAGCTTACCATATGTGGCTGTGGCTGTGTTCACATTGGTTGTGGTTATGTACTGTCACACAGGTGTATCTTACCCTGTGCTGTGACATGGCTGTTGAGCATGCTATATTTGCAGGTACATGTGCATTCCCCCATACAAGATGTAGGCCAGTGTTGAGCCAGTCTGCCTATAGCCTGTGCAGTGCATTGTTACATGCCTAGCAGCTTAGTGTAATAAACCAGTGGAAGGTCATGTGCAGATACTTGCCAGATGTACTGCTGCCAGGCCTCCCTTAAAAGTCATGTATGTCAGACAGAGCAGTGGGATGCTGTACAGATGTATGTCAATATCTAGTGGGTAGTATGTGTCCATGGCACCCCTGTACCAGCAGTCATTATGTGTCAGGCCAGACAGGAGTGTGTGAATCCAACACCTATGGTGCCAAATGTATACCAGTCATTATGTATTATACCCATCTGCATGGATGTCTACATCCATATTGTCAGGCCTGGTACACATGTTGTGCACTAAGGGATTATGTGTATACCTATGGACTGTACAGGGTGTGTCTGATGTTCCACATATAGTGGCCAATATCTCTGCTGCACTCCACAGGGGCATTACATGCTAGCGGCAGTACTTTACATTGATTTCCTTAGGATGTCTGTCAGTAGCCAATGGCACACATGTTATAAGTAGATGTGACCTTCCACACAAGCCATGTCTGTGAAGACAATCCCAATGACAGTAGCAACAGTCTAGTAATATACCTGCTATACATACCTGACATCCCCTTGCACTACGACTTTGGGACTGTAGGAGCTGGGGTACGGCTACACTCCATGTCCAGGACATATGGTGGAAATATATGTAAATATACTTATCCAGATAGCTATATATATATATATATATATATATATATATATATATATATATATATATATATATATATATATATATATAAAATTACACGTGTACTACATTCATTTACCACTGTCATGGCAACCACCCACTATAAATCCCTACAGCATGTGGGCGTGACATCCTTCCTTTGTGTGGGCATCAGTGATACAGAGAGCAGGTAGCAATACCTCTTACAGGAGAACCTGCACACTCAGAGTGGCCACATATTTGTAGGAGGATCAGGAACTACAGACAGACTGTGAGTAGAGTTGTGTTATGCTTTGCATAGTACTGGTGTTACAGGGTGCGTGTGTGTGTGTGTTTACATACTAGTGTACCTTGGAATGCAGTCTGTCTGCATAGCTCACTATTGTGGGCCTATACTCTTGCTGGACAGAGGTATGCTTATCATGTGCTGTCCGTCCACCACACAGGTCCTGTGTCAGATATTACACTGGCAGTGTGTGTGTTGTGTGCTATCAGTACATGGCTACAGCCATTTCTATTTCTAACCTCAATTCCATGACTAAGGGCATGTTGCAGACTATCCTGTAACACCAGCACCTTGCTTAGTGTATGGCAACAGTGTTCCATATATGTGCCTGTGTTCCAGCCTCTGACCTCTATCTACATACCAAGCTGTGCACATATGTCATGCTGTTGGGGGTTGTTCTGTAGTGGGCTGCGAGTATATCACACTGCCATTGCTGCCATTAGTCCACTGTTATTGTATCCCCCACACATACAGTGGGGCTGGGGCCATATATGAGTGGGTGTCACCTACACAACACATGTGCACCCTTATGCACTGCAGAGGCCAGTGTATGTAACAGTGGTATATGAGCCTGTATTATAGAGTCTAGGAGGACAGCACCATAAATGACCTAGGCTGTTACAAAATGTGGGGGTATCAGGGGTGTGCTGCCACAAGGTATCTGGATGTACAGTACCGTATACTTCACCTATATTGACATTACTTACATGACTTGGGGTACTGCAAGCCTACTACCTCCTGCCATACAGACTGTTCTGCTTGTTATGCCTTGTTATGTACAGGTTACAACCCATTTGATTGCATCACGTATTTACCTCCTATGGAGTTTGTACAGAGTGTAGATAGAGGCTGCTGAACTACACACCTGCAGTACATACTGTTGATTGTGTGGTACCCTGTGGCCCAGTCTGTCTTCACTATTGTACATTCTGAAGGGCTTGGCCTGGACAGCAACAGTTGTGAACCTTTCCAGACTACTGTATTAGTGTAACTGTTTCACAGTTGCAGTACTCTGTTTATATGGTTGTCAGTATCTGAACATCTATATGACATGGCATATAGAACTGTTATAGTACACAATTAAAGGATTCCCATTTCTGCAAACCTGTGTGTGGTGTCTTTCCTATGATCTTTCTATGGGTATATGTTGCAGGCAATCATTGACATTAGTATGTGTGGCCCATACAGTGTCCAGTTGTTCAGGTGTTAACTGTAGGCATAGTGGCTGTACCATATTGTGTGCACCTTCTACATATGAATCTTACTGTACATATATCTGTGTGTGCAATATATATATATATATATATATATATATATATATATATATATATATATATACACACATATACATATATATGTATAACTGTATCTGCATATCTGTGTCTGTGTATCTGTATCCTGGGGATGTTGATGGTTTCCACATATTACATGTCCTATGGGAGATAGACATGTGTTTGGCTTTGAGGGGGATGCCTATTCGTACAAGACGTATAGTGTGTGGGGCCTCTCAAACCCATTAACGGTGCATGTGGACATATGTGTATTAGTTAATCTGCAATTGCTATCTACAGATATATGGCCATATATATATATATATATATATATATATATATATATATATATATATATATATATATATATATACACATATATATCTGCAAACAGACATATAACTATGTTCGCATATACCTACATAGATATATATCTGCGTACATATATGTAACGTGCTGTGTACATGTAAACATATTGGTGTCGACGCATATATGTGTCGGTTTAGGTATATGCATGTATATATGTGCATATATAGTGATATATATGTATATAGAGTTAGTAAAACAAAATATATATTTATATATATGCCTATATATATATATATATATATATATATATATATATATATATATATATATATATATATATATATATATATATATATATACATACACATATACGGATATGTCGTATCTGTTAAGGTTTTAATATAGTTACACACACAGACATATAGATGTTGGTATACATTCTCTGTACTGTTGCATGACAGGACTGGATGATATATTTCTGAAACATTGAATGTCTGTGTATCTGTCATGGCTTAGTGGTACATCACTTTGTCTAGGGTGTGCAGGGTCCCTGGTTAGAGCCTTGCAAGGGCTGTTTATTTTGTTGCTGGGCAGAACATGGCCCATTGGATACAGAGTGATTAAGGCACTTTAAAGCAGTTGTAAGCAGGTTTGCATGGAGCTAAGCACTGCCTACACGGGTTAAGCAATGTAGCAGCTGAGTGTATGAAAACATAACCGGAGGTTAGCAGTGCTTACCTCCGTGCAAACCCACTTACAACTGCTTTAAAGTGCTTTAATCACTCTGTATCCAACAGGCCATGTTCTGCCCAGCAACAAAATAAACAGATCCTGCAAGGCTCGAAACCAGGACCCTGCACACCATACGCAAAGTGATTTACCACTAAGCCATGGCAGTTATGCATACTCCCATGATGTTTTCACATACATATCATCCAGCCCAGGTAGACGACACTACAGGGAATGTATTCCACCATGTAGATGTATCTGTGTGTGTATATATATTCATCTTTAAATGGATATAACATATCTATATATGTAGATATAGGTATAGAAATATACACACACACACACATATATATATATATATATATATATATATATATATATACATATGCCAATAAATACAGATATACATAGATACGCATACATCTATAGATATATATGTATACATCCATATGTCCACAAATATACAGCATTAGGAATGCATATATGTAAGCATATATATGGCTCACCTTTCAAAGGGAGAAATCTATGTCTCCAAAAGCTGGAAGGCTGAAAGTATGCTCTCAACATTGCAGAATCTTACAATAAATGCATCGAATGTGCAATAAGCGAATGTCGCTATGCATTCATTCATTGCAGATTTGGCAATTTGGGTGCGGATGGCACTATAGTGGGGATGGGGAATATTTCCCTATCCCCACAGTAGGGCAAACTCAGAGTTAGTATATCACAGGAGGGGGGTTGTGGGGGGCCCAGCCCACCAGATGGGGAGGTGCAGGGGAGCATGCCCCCCTGCATTATGATATGTATTCCAACTTGCAGTTCGAGAGTCAATGAAGGTGCCTTTAGCACTGCTGTGTTTTGAACTGTGGTGCAGTAAGAAATGATGGATTGGTCCTTTCAGTTTGTAGAAAGGGCCTTTCAAAGAAATGATTGTCTCCCATTCAAAGGTGAACACATATATATCTATATAGGTATATATGGACATACATCTGTAGATGAAACTGGGAACATAACCACAACATATATGTCCACATGCACCATTGATGGGTTTGAGAGACCCAAACAACATACATCTGGCATGGATAGGTATCCCCCCAGCCAAGCACGTCTGGCCTGCAATACAATACCAAACTTAGCAGATCCCATAACCAGGACCCTACACAACAAGGGCAGTACATGTTAACAGTACTCCATCAGACCTGTAGGATGTCAGGCTGGCATTACTAACATATCATGCAGTACCGTCAAGTGAAGTCTCATGCTTGGGAGAACCCCCTGGCCAGGCACAGTAAGTAGCTGGGATCCCTAATACGATCCAATAGGCCTACACCTGACAATGGATTCACCGATGTTGGCAAGGACAACCACAAATCCACCATGTCAGCTGAAAACTACCACCCAGTAGCCTGATGTCCCTGGTCTGCAGGGACATGGAACATATCAACAATGAACCCATGGCCAATGTCACTGGTAATCTTAACACATGGGACCCCGTCAATGTTGGACTTGTCAGAGGCAGAGAATACAACCTGAACTTGGTATACCTCCTTGACCCAATCATGACAGGTGTAGATGAGGGTTAGGATGTGCACAGTGCCTATGTAGATCATAGCAGGCATTTGTACACCATCCCACATGTAGGAATGTGTGTAAATGTTAAGGGATCTACCTCCGTTCACAGAATATGTTTCCACCAGGACTGCTAGGCAAATGCCAACATTCCACAGGTGCCAACCCATGGGCATACAGTCCTTCACAGGTCAAAGATGTTTTAATGCCCTTCTCCACACTGTAGAGGTATGCAGCACTACTGGGGTTGTTATAACTCACTGGGTGTGGCTGTTGTGGACACATCCATCATTAGTGCAGTTACTGTTGCATCTATCCCCCCACATAGCTGTCTGTAATACTGTACAGTGTATGTAATCAGGTTGTTAGTTGTTGTTTACACCATTCACAGTAGTTAAGTGCTTCACACCCTCCTAAGGGTAGGACTATGCCACCGGCATTGGCACACACATGTTACTGAGGTAAGGATCGCAGTAGAGTGGGGAGTGGGGCATACACCCTGCTGTTAGCATGTTCAATGTCATCCACATTGCAGACTGCATATTTAGCAATGTGTGGTTGTGTCTATTCTATCTTGGTGGGATTACATGTGCAACAGATGTGTTACCTGCATGAGGACATACCTCCATGTGTACAGTCTTGTATCTGTACTGTATCCATACCAAAGGCTCCTTGTGTTGTTCCCAGCCATGTCATGTGTACCACCCACTACACTTACTGGTGTCCATTGTAGAAGGCCTGCTGACACCACTACACCCATCAGCCATGTGGCACATGGACAAACACAACACAATCAGAATAGATAATGGTGACAACAATACAACATTGTTAATTGCAGCTATGATGCATCATGGCTGCACAGCTACACCTTCCAAGATATTAGCATTTCACTTTACTGCTGACAACATGCTACACATCATTCCATTGCTACACTGTTGTACAGTCACCCTGTGCATCAGCACCATGTTAGCCTGCCCTGCATCAATGTTACGGATGTCAGGAAGTGGCACAGGTATCATCATATGCACAGGGTGTGTTGTTGGTTTGCCAGAGGCCTAGGCTGAGACATACAATTGACAGCGTGTGTGTGTGTGTGTGTGTGTGTGTGTGTGTGTGTGTGTGTGTGTGTGTGTGTGTGTGTGTGAGGGAGCTGAGTACTGTTATGGGCCACTGGTGATGTGTGTGCAGGTATGTGGTTGCCCTAGGTTTGTTGTTTATGTGTGTGTGTCTGCATGCACACAGTTCCACCATGTGGCTGCCCTATACAGGGATTTGTGAGACAGCTGCAGACTGTACCTGGCAGGGTTTGCAGTTCACCATCTCCAGCCATGGACACAGGACCTGTGTCTGGCAGGGGTGCTACAGGCAATATCAGGTACAAAGCCAGATCGAGTACTGTCCCCAGAGGTTGACAGATGTCCACTGGATCCAGGTCCCTCCTGGGACTGGCCAGGACCATGGACTGCTAGGATGTTCTGTGGACAGCACCCCCCACAGTGCTGGGGCTGGTACTGCCACTATGGGAGTGACTGTAACTGGTGGGATGTCCACAGTGAACTCCAGCTGCTGGTGTTGCAGGCATATGTCCACGTGGCCGTCGCAACCATCCTGCCCTGTTCTGATGCATGGACATGACATTGTGAATGAGATTCAGTGTCTCACCCCACCATCTATCCATGACCTCGGTGTAACTATGGATGGCACCTGCTAGGTCACGGATGCTGTCAGTTACAGAGGTGTGATGAGCCCTCTGTGCCCTTAGACTCTGCCTGGTGGACCGTTCCATTCATGCCTGTGCCTCCATGACAGCCTGGAACATGCGTTTGGTTGATACAGATGTGTCACGTCTGCCAGGGGCATGATGACCAGCAGTGCTCCGACGAGGACCCCTGAACATCTGCCTATGTGATACCCCACCAGACATCTGGCTATGGCTGTTGTGTCCTGACACACATGCAATAGATACCACATTGTCCTGGCCAATGCCAACCATAGACTGTCCCTCAGCTAAGGCCAGCGGTGATGAGGTATGTAGCGGCAGTGTGACTGTGTGCGTGGATGGGGTGTATATGATTGGGATGTCAATTGGTGGCCCAGCAGCAGCCCCTGACAACCCTTCCTGTGCCTCAACACACCTATCCTCATGGTCACTGTCTGTATCAGTAACATCAGATTCCTTGCGGGGGGACCCAGCCTCACCTCGCCACCTGTGAGGGTAAAACAGGGAACAGACTACAAGACCTGTACATCACTGCTAAACAGTACATACACACACACACACACACACACACACACACACACACACACACACACATACATACATACACACACACACACACACACACACACACACACAGACATACACACATTCATTCGACATACATGGCAACCCATATGCTCCACCAGACAGCACCTACAGACAGCTCCCACACCCCCATAACACACACAATAGCAGGTGATGGTGCAGTACAGTATCACACACAACCCTGTAATTACACTCATGTCAGCATGCAGGACATGTGGTGCTCAACAGCATGCAGTGTAACTGTAGTCAATCCCCATTACCAACATTATACATGGCTGTGATGCATTGCTTCTGTTAGTAGGTGATGGCCCTCCCCCTGGAACTCACTGCACCCATGTCCACAGCATTGCTGTTCATCTGTTCAGCACCCTGGCATGTACTGTGCACCATATCTCACAGGTGTATACACCATTGCAGGATGTGTATCTGTGTATCAATTGTGTTTCCACTGCTGCTCACAGCCTCTGTGTGTTTCTGCATTACATGTGGACATGTGTTTAGTGAATGCTTGATATGTATCCACAGATGTCATCATCAGTGGTGCATGTATGAGTGATAGACTACCATTAGACTGACAACAGACACAATGTACTGTACCTATGGTGAGTGCAGAGACCATTATTTACCATTACTGAGCCCTGGCTGATGTTGCCTGTGGTACACATAGATTCATAGGTGAGTACTGATCTATTGGTCCTGGGGCCTACATAAGCCTAGCCACAGGGGTTCCCAGCCATGCACCACCCCCTAATGTTATTCTCCTGTGCCCCTGTCAGGCTGTGGCACAGGCATACTACCCAGGGTGAATTCCCCATTTCCTGTCCAGTTGTCAAGTGTTTTTGTAAAGAGGGCCAATGAGTAGCATTGCCTGACATGTACGGGTAGTCCATTTCAGAGTGTGGGAATTCCCCAGGACAGGGCCCTATCCCTCCAGTATGTTCTGTGTAATGTGTTGATGAGGTTTAGGACCCTGAAGCGAGTGTTTGCAGAGGGAGCGGGATGTCTTTATGTGTAGCATGTTCAACTGCTCTGTGTATGACATAGCTGTTTATGTTAGGCAGATGTCAGCTGTGCCAGGGCAATTTGTACTGGAGTGTAGCCACAGTTGTCTGAGATGGTCTGTGTATTGCATGTGTTTGAGGCTGGTAATCCCATTAGTGAAGTGTGTGCTCTGTCAGTGCACATGTACAGCATGCATTATGGGTAGGTGTGTTAGATGTGTACATGGCCTACACCTTAGCTATGACATGCACAGTGAATTGCCAAGCATAACCTTAAACCATACTCACCGGCATCCGACCACTGCCTTGCTGGTATCCCAGAGGTACCTACATTGAGATGAGATAGAGTTGATGTCAGTGGCCACAGCTATGGCATTGCTACAGGGTGGCTGCAATATTACAGTACAGCAACAGCTGAAGTCTACAGTACTACAGATTATGCATTACTGCTTATCAGTACTACACAGCAATAGACTCCACATCTCACATATGCATGATCTACCTGTATAGATGCATACACTACAGTAGTCTACTGATATGCCCTAGAACCTTACTTGCATGCTCAATGTCTGGTGTGTGTGTGTGTGTCTGTGTGTGTGTGTGTGTGTGTGTGTGTGTGTGTGTAGCACCCACCTCAATGACTGTATATGTCTGTAGCTCTTGTGGGAGGGCACGTGCTACCAGGCTCATGAGCAGCTCCTCCACTCTGGTGAGGGGGGGGGTGGATGTTATGGCCTTCCCATTGCAAGGTGGTCACCCCTCACGGCAGCGGCATGGCGATGTACATGCCAGAGCAGGTCACTATAATGGTGGTGGACCTGTTCATATGTACAGCTGTGAATCCCCACCTCATTCACCCTACGGACCACATCATTCCACATGGCTGTTCACTCATGCTGGTCCTGGCTTGTCCGTGAGAATAGCAGCTGATAGTTCGGGATGATGCTAGTGATTATAATGTCACCCTCAGCGGCACTGTAGGTGGGATTCCTTGGGTGCGCCATACTCCCCGAAAGACATAATAATGGAAATATGTCTGAGCAACTCATATGGCAAGTTTACCATAATAAAATACACATATCAGTCTCTCACCACCATATCAGCTCCAACTTAATGTTCACACAATGCTAGTGGTATGTCTCCGGTATATGTACCACTGGGTCATATATTGTATTGTACAATACTTTCTGCTATTTGGTTATAGACATGCTCCCTGTGGGGAGACTAGAGTTGCTGGGCTGTTACAGAGTATTACACCTGCATGCCATTGTCACTGCCACTATGTTTCCACATATGCATCTGGTATGCCTGCTATGTGATTGCTACACATCTGCCATTCTGTAGTAATGGGGATATCTATGCATGCTGTTGGACATGTTCTGGGATTGTGTGGACTATTACAACCCACATATGTTCCATGACAGTTACACACCAGTATGTGAAGGGGTTATTTGCCAGCAGGAACACCACTCCCACCTAATGTGCAAATGTTACCAGTCCGCATCACATCCGTGAACCACCATGGGACCTCATTATCTACTGTTCTGGCACTACCTTCATGTGGAACCACCTCAGGGGATGGTCCCCCCCCATGGAGCACACACAGATATATGTCTGTCACCCAGTTAGGTCCAGGGTCTTGTGCATAGGGAGCTCCACAGATACATGGGGTATGTGCTACAGCACCTGGAGGCATGCAGTACACATACACATGGTTTGACATGCATGTTTTTCCTGCTCAGCCCACAGCCCAGGCACCTTTATGTTCATGTAGATGCTGTCGTGACTGTGCATGGGTAGGCACCATGTTCCCTTTGTTCCCATGTGGAGGCTCAATGGCCTCCACATTCCAAATGTAACTACCCATCCACAGTGTTTAACCACCACATGTGTTATATACCAGCCCTGTATGCTGTCTTGTTTGTCACCCAACCAGACCTTCATACCAATATGTGCCTAATACCCTTCACCAATGTAAATATCCCACCTTCTCAAACAGTTGTGATGTGTTCCCAACATGGGTTACACACCACACTCCATCTTGCAGCCATGTACTGGTGAGTAGGTATGTTGTGTATTGATGTGTGATGTTCTCTCACACATAGGTTTATAGGTTAGTACTAGGCTAACTGCCCTTGTGAGACATTTTAAGCCTAGCTAATTATCCCTTGTGAGACTCAAACCCTGCACCTTATGTTTGTAAGGCAAACACCTTAACCATTAGGCCACCCTCCCAACCCAGGAGTGGGGAAAAGGGTAAATTCCTTGATTCACAAATTGCATACAACGTATACATCCACACAGATATGCATTACATACAGATATATACTTGTGTACACTTGCATATAAAATTTATTCACATGAATCAGTGTGTATATATTACATATACACACGTACATATACATGACAGTAACACTCAAAAGACCAAACAAAAAAAAGCATAATCTTTTCAGAGTGAAGTTAAACACATTAAAAATTCTCACAGGGGGACAACCTTCCAAGCACCCCCTCACCACCTAATTATATGTACAAAATCAGAGCCCGCACAACAGTGAGGGAATGTCAAATTCCCAGACCATGTCGTACCACAATGCTGCTGGCAGTTTAAGGAAAAACATTTGTTTTTAGACTGCTACTACTACACACACACAAATGTAGCTGTACATAAACACAAAGTGGATTAGGATCACTTGCTCAAATACATAGAAATGGGCTTTCATCCCTTAGATCACTGCCCAGATGGCTCTCTATAATGAACTGCCCAGACCTTGAAGCCTCCCACAGTAACAACCAGTTTGACACTGCACCATGATCACTACTGCTCGACTCTATATACAAGTTAAAGTTAGTGATGCAACTATGTTACCCATTTTGCCCAAGTGTAGGGAGGATGCAGATACAGTGCAAGGGGGAGGGAGACATTTTCTTGCCGAGTCCATTTAGGAACAGGTTTAACAAGAGCAGCTTCCTCATATATCTGACATTGTACTGAGTCAAGCAGAACTTAAAAACATGGAGAAGAGATGTGGTAAGAAGTCCTTGCAGAGTGATATAAACCGAGAGAGTAGGTAGTCTGCACCAGGTACAGCATTCAGAGGTAGGTTTTCCAGTACAGGGGAGTCAACTATGTATTTGTCATGGCAGGGGACATGTACTGACATAAATATATATATATATATATATATATATATATATATATATATATATATATATATATATATATATATATATACACACACACACACACACATATATATATATATATATATATATATATATATATATATATATATATATATATATATATATATATATATATATATATATATATATATATATATATATATATATATATATATATATATATATATATATATATATATATATATATATCTGTCTGTATACATATATATATATATATATATATATATATATATATATATGTATGTATGTATGTATGTATACATACATATGTGCATATATGTGCAGATATTATGTGCTGTTTATATACCTATATAAATGTATAACTGTCCGAGGTTCTGTAGACATACACAGCTGTGAATATGTATCACACATATATGTATCTGTATGTGGGATGCATACGAACATCTGGACCACACTCATGTAACTCTCTTTACTTCACAGCTGAACTGTTCTGCCTTGCTGCAACACAGACAGGTGTTACATGTGAACACAGACTAACATTGGGGGTATATATGGTGACAAACTTTAGATAACCATATTATACTGCTATGGCAGTTGGGCATGCTATGCTACACTTTAACATGACTGTCCTGCAGATGGTGTGGTCTCTCACCTATGTGTCTATCATGGCAGTATTAATACCCCCACCAGACGATGGCCACAGTAATTTGCAGAACATAGATATCATGGGTCACATATTTGCCATTCACTGCTGATCTGCACATTTGACAGGTATGTCCCACTGCCCACAGGGACTGACACTATTGTCCAGTGCAGTTGTTGAGCAGAACATCATTACAGGAACAAGTACTGATGGCACATATACATCCTTTCACATTATACATCCTATTATTCTATGCCATATACTACATGCAAGTAAATTCATATCTGTTTCACATACTTATGTTTTTTCCGCTGTAATACAACCCTGAGCTTTGTGACCTCTCTTGACTTTGTCTCTCTCTCTCTCTCTCTCAGTCTCTCCAGTAGAGTGATTGAGCTGGTTTGAATAGATTGCATCATGCTTTTTTTTGGTATTGCACATGATCAGGTGGTGGCCTCTGCACCTGTCAGTGTCCATCAGTTGCTAATTGCATGCAGCCTGCTGTGTAGTACATCAGATAACCAGTGTCACGGCAACCCTGTACTTTAAATTGCTACCTTCTGTGGGCATTGTCCCTTCACTTTTCCAGAATAGATGACATCCTTCCTGTGTGTGGACATCAGTGTTACAGACAGCAGGTAGCAATACCTCTTACAGCAGAACCTGCAGACACAGGCCAAATCTACATTTGGGTAAGGTTCCAGACCTACAGACAGCGTGAATAGTGTTGTTGTGTGCATTGTATCTTGCTGTTCTTACAGGATTTCTGTGTACATGGTACATTTTCATGGAATGTCGTCTGTCTGCATAGCTCTCAACTGTGGGCCTGTCCATATGATACCAGGGGGACTGGCTGTTAGGTTTTGTCTGTGCACCACAAAGGTATTGTCCCAGATATATCTGTGGCATTCTGTCTGTTGTGTGCTATCAGTACATGGCTACATCCATTTGTATTTCAGTGTCGTATTCCTGCATAAGGGTATGCTGCAACGAATCCTGTAACACCAGCAATTTCCTGGGTGTGTAACAGCAATAATGCAAATATGGCCCTATGTTCCTGCCTCTGTCCTCCACATATATGCCAGTCTTTGCCCTGCTGTGATACAGGAAGGGTTGTTCAGTAATTGCCTATCATTATTTACCACTAGCATTACTGCTATCATCCCAGTCATGTCATGGACTCCCACACCAACTGTTGGGCCAAGTCCATATATATGGGGGCAACAGCTGGAGAACACATATGTGCCCTTGTACATTCCAGAGGAAAGTGTGTGGTACACAGTGTTCCTTGCCCTTGTACAGCTTTTTATGGCGGGGGGTTCAATGCCATTAACCTAGGCTATGGCACCTTTTCAGGGATATAACTGTTAAGAAGAGGGTCATTCAGTGTGATAGTGCGATGTTAGGTTAAGCAATGTTATGTACAAGATACTGTGACATTAACACAAGTGCTACTTTTCCCCCTAGGGCTTGACTACAGGGTGTAATTGGAGTCTTCTGAACTACATCTGTAATTGTTGATCATTACGTATCCTGAAGGCAAATCCTGTTAATACTGTTTTACTAACTGAAGGCCTTGGCCAGGACAGCATAGTATGGTATATATATACATTGCTTGCATCTACTGTTTTGTGTGGGCCTTGCATTCATCACTTCAAACCTTATGTTGTGTAAGTACTGGCATACATTATTGCATAGTACACAAATAAAGGTTATCTGTGTATGCATACCTGTGTGTTGTGTCATGTCCTTTGAGTTGTGGGTGGGTATATTTTTAATGTCAGTATTCTCATTTGTGGGAATGGTTGCTACACTACACATTTCACAGGGAGCAGTTAAAGGGCTTGTGGCTGAGGGATATACTTTGCACTCAGTACGTCCACACTACTTCTACATATGCATGGTTACTGATACCTTTTGTGTGTGTATATATGTATGTATCTATATATATATATATATATATATATATATATATATATATATATATATATATATATATATATATATATATATATATATATATATATATATATATATATATATATATATATGGATCTAGGACGTTTGCTCGACTGAGCAAACTTCGAATCCATAAAACCCGAACACATTTTAACGAAAGCGCTTTTATCAAAAAAGCGTATTCGTTAAAGCGTGTGAAAAAAAAAAACACTCCCCCTCTACTTTAATATTCTCCCTCCAAGACCGCACTACAGTGGGGAAAAGTGAAAATTTCACTTACCTGCACAGTAGTACAGCCTCGGCAACAGTCATACTTACGCGAAAGTGCTGCTTCGGTGAATAGCACTTTCACGTAAGTATGCTCAGCCGTTTGGATTTCGGTCGTTTGCTCAGCCGAGCAAATGCCTAGATCCATATATATATATATATATATACATTATATATATATATATATATATAGATATATATATATATATATATATATATATATATATATACACATATACATATCTATATACAATTGATGTTATATGATTATTTGTGAGTCATACATTATTTATTTATTTTATTTAACATTTGTTGACCAGGAAAGTCCAACTAGGTTCCACAGATCCTGTTTTCAGTGGAGGCCTGGGGAGAAATGCGCTCCAAAAGCATGTCTTTAGAATGTGGGAGGAAACCGCAGTACCCGGAGGAAACCCACGCGAATGCAGGGAGAACATGCAAACTCCGCACAGAAGGCACCCCAGCTGAGAATCGAACCAGAGAACCTCTTGCTGTGAGGCAACAGCATTAACCGCTGCACCACTGCACTGCCCTTACATTAATATATATATCTACATATAGCAGTCTATCTGTCTACATTTACAGATATATATCTGTCCATATGTCCATGCATATTTTGGCTTGTTCCTCATTCACTTGGCAATTGTCATGGATGATCGCAGCATTGAAGTCAGTAACTAGTACTAACACTTTTGTGTTTCAGACTTCATCTCCTTCTACATATGTGTTCTAATACATATAACTGTAAATAGCAACATTTTAAGTGTATTAGAGCATTAGTTAACATATATCCCTATTTCTACCCACAGTGTGGCATACTTTATCCAGACTTCTTGCATTAACAGGTTGTGTGGTATAATATTAATACATTTCCTGTACTGTTGATTGATTGTGCTGGATGATATGTTTGTGAAAACTTCAGGTTATGTATATTTGCCATGGTTTAGTGATAAATCACTTTGTGTATGGAGTGCAGGGTCCTAGGTTCGAGCTTGGAGAGGCAGTTTATTTTGTTGCAGGGCCGAACAAGGGACATTGGCTGCAGAGTGATTAAGGCACTTTTAAGCAGTTGTAAGCAGGTTTGCGTTAGTTTGCATGACGGTAAGCACTGCCAACCTCCACTTATGTTTTATTACAGTCAGTTAGCTTCGAATTTCTCAACCTGTGTAGGCATAGTTTACCTCCATGCAAACCTGCTTACTGCTGCTTAACAGTGATTACTGCCGCTTACCCCGCGCTAATTCCTTTAAAAGAAAAGAAAAAGGGGTTCATAGGAAAGTGGTGAAAAATGGGGCACAAAGAGGGAAAGACAGTAGGGAAAATAGCTAGGCATGTGCAGGAAGGGTATAAGAAAGGTCCATAGTTGCCCATTTCTTCTACAGCAACAGCTGTGCATATACACTATATTTGCAGGTACATTTGGATGCTCAAACCCCGGGGAGAGGGGTGTGGACATCATATATTCATTGTGATGCCAATTAGACCAGATTACATGTATCCAGTGGACACGTGCAAAATGGACAGCTATGTATGGGGTGAGATTTTTTTGTGGGAACAGATTGCCTTTTTTTTTCAGGTGAGAGTGGGATATTGGAGAGGGGGTAGTAGGTATATTTGGGGAGGTAGGTTGGGTAGGTTAACAGACAAGACACACAGGATGCATACAGAGCCGGTATATGACACTTGTGGGGGGTAAACACCTTGGACGGGGAGGGGTGTTTGGAAGTTGTAAGTCCATGAGCCCCCAACTGGAAACAGTGGGACTGAGGTCCCCACCCATGGGCAGTCACCACTGCACCTTCACGGCCCTGAAGGTGGCTGTGCTGGGGGCTGTGTATGAGGGGCAGGCTCTCCCTCTAATAGAGCCACTCTGCCCTCAAGATAGCATAGCCACTCTCGATACTCTAGATCGAGCTTCCTACATACCATGGCCCGGACCTGTTGACGGGTGACAGGTTCCCCTCTGCGCCCGCTCAGAGGGGGGGTGAGCCCCATCCCCTACAGCGGTTCCACCCGAAGGTGACGCAGGGCCCAAAAAGGAGGAGGTCCCAGGCTGGGCTCCAGATGTGCTGGTGCCCGGTGCCATGGCCAACTGAGGTGGGACAGGTGGGTCTGCTGGGACCGGCCTTCCCATATGAGCTGTGTTGTCACAGGTTTATGACAGATATGGGTTAGTAACAGTCAACAGCATTCAGGATTAGTTATAACAGCATGCATAGGTATTCCCATTAACCCAACACACCAGATTTAACAGAGTTGCAGAGGAGGCAAAACACATGCATATATGGAACAGTGGCCATTACAGGAGCATGCAGGTTTCATTGATGGCAACAGGCCACCAATATGGGTGTATTTTAACATGGCACAGGCATAGAAACAAATGAATATTTATAAACCATTAGGACATATGTCTCAACAAATGTTTGGAGCGTACACATACCAGTTGAGGAGTGTCATCGGGTTATTATGCACATATGGTAGGGGTGAGAGAGAGAGTTCAAATAGCTAATATATCCTTGTAGTTTTCACAACATTCTTAGTCACTGCAGTGGTCTTTCCCTTACATGTATTATTACACTACACAATGGCCTAATACTGTACACTGGTATGTTTATAAATTATTATATATGTGTCTTACATACAGGTATGACAGGCTGCAGGTGTTAATGCAACATATGTTGAGAATTGCTGACATACACTTTGGGTGAGATACTAGAATGACAGGCTTGTTCCCATATACATTCTCTGACTATATCAAAATTGGGGTATTGGTATGATTATGCAACTTACTTGCAACTAACACCAGGATTCAAACCCTGTGTACTGTGACAAACAATATATTATACACAACATCACCTACTGTGCTATCAGGGAACTGATGTGAAGAAAAAACTTTTTTCTAGTCTCCCCTAACTTGATATGACTGATCTCTCTCACTTCACCACCAACATTGTTATGACTGACTTACCAAATTTATCTGCATACCACAGTGTGGGTGACAACATATGAGAAGAGAGAATAGGATAGAAGCACTGCAGGGCGTATATTCAGATTATTTATTTCATTATTTTTTATTGGTACACAACACTTTCTTGCTCTTATTATTTATTATTATATGACATACATGCAGCAGACTTACTAACCTGCCTGCATCTCGCAGCCCTGTGCAGCCTAGCATCATGGGCTTGCTGGTTTGCAATACACAGGCTAGGCAATTATTTACTACTTAGCAGAATGAGTACTTACTCAGTACTAGGGCATTGGGCATCTGCCGAGACTCCTGGATCCACTGTTCCAGTACATCCCCCCTCCACCACTTCAGGTCAGCATGGTGGTGCCTGTCCTGCTCACCAGTCCGGGGGATACCTGTGGCACTGGTGAGGTCACGGGCGAGACTGTCCCAGGCCTCCATTTTATACTGTGAGCCATGGTACTGGCCCTGCAGTAGTCTCTGATCATGGTCTTTTAGCAGGAGCCATACCATGATTTTTGACTCCTGGAAGCCAAAGCGCTGCTCTCTAAATTGAATGCCTTCACCCACACCAGCCATTCTGCCTGCAGTAGGAAGCTACAACCAGTTATGGGAAGTATTCCCGCCTGTGGGGTTTAAATACGGCCATTTTCCCGCACTTTCCTGTGATTGGCCAGTTTTGAAAAGGCTAAGCTATGGGCACACCTGCTTACATAAGGTTGTCACTATTTAAAGAGGTATACCACTAGGCAGTTTGAATTGGCTCCCCTACACATTGCTTACACATACTAACTTAAGCTGTGCTGCGGTTAGCATTGCTTAATAGTCAATTAGCACTATATTTGCCATTTGGCAATGATTTATTCTTCATTACAGGTTATATATGTGTCTGGTATCCGTGATTCATGTGTACATACACTGTATGGGGACCTGGGGACTTCTACACTTTATTACAATAACACCTGAAATCTATGCTTACTGCAGTACTCCAGTTCACATATTTATGTTATGTAGCAAGTTATACCACTTCACACTGCACATAGATTCAGTTCACATGTTTGGTTTGATTTTCCTTTGGTGAGGATTAGTTTGCTGATACCTCATTCATATCTATTGCTATGATGGCTTAGTGGTTAAGTACTGTGACTATAGTGTACAGGGTCCTGAGTTTGAGCCTTGCAGAGGCAGTTTATTTTCTTGCTGGGCAGAACATGGGCCATTGGATACAGAGTAATTAAGCCACTTTAAAGCAGTTGTAAGTGGGTTTGCTTGGGTTTTCGCGACAATAAGCACTGGTAACCTCTGGTTGCAGTTTCTTACGCTCATTTAACTTCTATGTTGCTTAATTTGTGTAGGCAATGTTTACCCCCGCGCACTTAAACACGCTTACTACTGCTTATTTGTGCTTCAACCTGCTTACTAGTGCCTTATTCATTATGACACTGACATTTCACATGTGCATTTAATGCAGTACTCCAGTTCACATTTAAATGTTATTATGTAGGTTATTCGGCAAAAAGATATAAAAATATGTTCATATACAGATTTCACATGGAAAATGATATGTGCTGCAGTGGGACTCGAACTGGGAATGCCTGTTCATTAAGCGGGTTCTCTAACCACTACACTATTGCTGTGCAGCTTGATTTGCATATATATTCCTTGTTATCCTCTTCAGCCTTTTCAGCTGCTTTAACCATATCTAAGTGATGGGCACACCCGCACACCTACGGTTAGCTGTACTCGGGGTTTAAAAAAAATAAATTAAAGGGTCTCTTTGTTTTATTTAAATGTACTGTTGCTGTTGAACACATGGGGACTGTTGGTGGGGATATGAGGACACTGATTTACACATTCTTCTGTTCTACTTTGCAGGGGCGTGATTATTCTGAGAGCCCTACTCTCAGACACGCCCCCTGCACTTGTCCACACTCTGTGTAGGATTTTGAGGTCAGGCAGTGCATCTGCATTAATATGCGTAGCGCACTGCCATCCTCCTTTAAACTGCCGCTTCACACATGTCCTGCATGGAAGATTAGTAAATCCGGGGGATTATCTTTTCCCATTTCTCTGTATTCATGGCTATGATTCCTGCCCCCATACCCTCTCTATTTTTCATACTCCGCCACTCACCACAACAGACAGCTAACAACTGCAATTCCTTCACTTGCATTTCTCTAGTTAGCACCCCCTCCCAATTATTGTTTGATCATGCACTCAGGATGATTTGCTCCTCAGCTTCACAACATTAAGCAGGCTCCCACTGCCATGGTAAATTAGGGTCTAAGTACATGTTAGATGACAAACGGCATACCAAGGGCTGGCATTTCTTGGTTTGTCTTAAAGCTAATGTCGGCTCCCTGACGTGACAAAAAATCTGGCATTGGATCGCCTGTGGACCGTATTGACCAGTGTCCACCATTGTCTTTACTTCCATAGCTGTATTTTAAAAAGGGGGGTTCTAGAGGTTAATTTTTTACTCTGCATTCATTTCCCAGCATTAGTCCCCTAGCATCCTCTTACTCTTTTCCAATCCTTAACTCAACACTAGCCATATGGAGGATCCAGTCACTTCTAAATAGGTCACATGTTAGCCCATTATGACCACTCCTTTCTAGAAATGTAGCCCTGCTTTTTTATCTGATGTATTTTTGGTCACCACTTTAAAGAAGGACTTCACAAATCAATCGGGCCCTTTCAATTTCAGTAATAACTTATTTATTCAATAGTTCGGCTTTAAGAAAATTTTTTCTCACTTTTCTCAAACTGGTTGAAAGTTGATACGCAATTCTGACCAAGGGTTTTCCGAAAGCACCGCACATCTTAGTGATACTCATAAACTTAAACTAGGCTAATATCTCATTTTCATACAGAACTAGCCAGTATGTCTTATTTCATCAGTTCACATTGTCTAACTGTACCAGAGGCAGGCTTAGAATACCCCTTTACCCCACTTCCCACTCTCCCAGCCTTAGAATACCCTTTTACCCCACTTCCCAATCTCCTCACCTTAGAACACCCCTTTACCCCACTTCCCATTCTCCCCACCTTAGACTACCCCCTTTACCCCACTTCCCACTCTCTGCACCTTAGAATACCCCTTCACCTCACTTCCCACTCTCCCTGCCTTAGAACACCCCTTTACCCCACTCCCCACTGACTCTATCAGCAGTATTATCTGTTGACTCCATTACTCCCACTAGGCATGGCCTATATTCAGGGGAAATCTGAGGTGCTATTTAAACAGACTAGGGGATAATTAGGATAGAAGGGGTGTCTCAGCTGAGCTAGAGTTTAAACAAAGTATTATTAGTTTTAAAGTTAGCTTTCCTTAGCTCTATTAGTTCTCACTTTTAGTAATATGGTTACTTAGGCACTTCAGATCAACTTTCTTTAGACTTTCATTTATATTACAATAGTAAAACACCTAAAAGCAAATAATCCAACAAAAATGTCCACTTAAAGCATTTTTATCTAATCTCATCTGCTTTTAAATGAAGCAAGCGCCTTCGAGAAATCCTGTCATTGACACCAGGAAAAATGTAAAGGCAGATGAGATGAGATACAAATGGTTTAAGTGGTTGAACATAGAAGCAATTAAGTTAGTATCTAATATATGTATTATTATTTATAAATATATTTTCTTAACAGATGAAATGTTTATTTATATATATATATATATATATATATATATATATATATATATATATATATATATATGTGTGTGTGTGTGTTTTTATAGGAGAATTATTCATGTATTATACACAGCTATATATATTTTTAAAGAAAGAACATATTAATGTGTTTTTAACTTGAGAGCACACAACTAATTAATTCATTTAAGTTAATTGATTGTGATTAATCAATTGAATTGTATATAAAAAAGGGGGGAAGTGTGTAAGGTTTTGTATCTGATGAAGTTCTGTTTGTATTGTGTGTGAATAAAGGGAATGAAAGCGCTTATAACCTTACCCTGCCTGGTGTCTGGTTCTTTTCAAGGAGAAGGTATCCTGAGACTTTCATTTATATTAATTGGTTCTATATGAGTACACTGAAAGATCAGAACAGCGAATGTATATACATCGACACATTTACATCGATGTACATACAGAGCGAAACACCTAAACAGCGAAAACTGGAAAGCCGAACGCGTTCCATAGCTAGCAGCACGATGGTGGGGATAAGGAAATATATCCTTTTCCCCACTGTAGTGCAGTGTCAGAGTTGGTATATCTAAGTAGGGGGTGTGGGGGGCAAAGCCACCCACATGGGGGGAGCAGGGGGGCATGCCCCCCTGCAAAACCTAATTAATGTAATATTTTAGTTTAGATTTTACTTATCTGTGTGGCACATTATGATGATGAAACATGTTCGGCGTTCCGGTTTTCGCTGTTTAGGTGTTTCGCTCAGTATGTACATCGATGTAAATGTGTTGATGTACATACATTCGCTGTTCTGATCTTTCAGTGTAGTCATATAGACCCATATTAATTTATATTAATGTACCTTTCTATAAACCATCAACTTTCTCACAGCCTAAATTTCCTAATTTGTACACTTTTTTAGTAAAAGAAAAGCTTTCTAGACTTTGTTAATAAATATCAGTATCATTCATAGCCAAGAGGGGAGTGTAGATGATACTTTAAGAACTCAAGGGTAACATGTATGGTCCTGCTCACATTGGGCTGGAACCACTATTAAGTGTTTGAAAAGGTGGCAAGAACTTAGAGGTGCACATGGTTCTGGTCCCTCTGATCACTTCTCTAGTAGTATTTCTGCATCTAGCACACTTGCTTGGCTAAGTGTGGCTGATACCATCAACCAATAATACTATAACTCAAATAACACAAATATTGCTATAACCTCAAAGGTTTACCTTTAAAATGTCGTGGCTGACTTGTGCAAAAGTATCTTTTCAAAAATACATATTAGGGAAAGAAAAAATGCTGAACTCACACTAGCAAATGCTAGTATGCATTTGCTGTTATGAATTCTGCATTTTGAGTGGAGATTGCACTATAATGTGGATCAGGAACTGTACCCTTTCCCTCACTGTAGTGCGATCTCAGAGTTAGTATATATAAGTAGCAGGGGGTGTGGGGGGTGCATGGGGGATTCTCCCCCCCCATATAACCTTCATAGCAGAAACCCAGAAATGAGGCAGTTTCACTCAAAGTCACAATTCCCTGAGTGTCAACTTTCTTTCAGTGCCAGGCTCACAATTCTAAGCATTTGATGTTGCCGTTTCTGACATTTCAAGTTGGGTAAGTAAACAGTCGCACAAGTGTGTTGTGACATTTTAAAGATAAACCACCTCAAACTATCATCATCTTCTTTCGGCTGATTCCCATTAGGGGTCGCCACAGCAGATCACCTGTTTCCATTTTTTCCTGTCCTCTGCATCTTGCTCTGTCACACCAACCATCTGCATGTCCTCTCTCACCACATCCATAAACCTTATCTTAGGCCTTCCTCTTTTTCTGTTACCTGGTAGCTTCATCCTTAGCATCCTTTTCCCAATATACTCTGCATCCCTCCTCAGCACATTTCCAAACCAACGTAATCGTGCCTCTCTGACTTTGTCTCCAAACCTTCCAACCTGGGCTGACCCTCTAATATACTTATTCCTAATTCTGGCCACCCTCGTCACACCCAGTGCAAATCTTAACATCTTTAATTCTGCCACATCCAGCTCAAACTGCCTTTTTGTTAATGCCACTGTCTCCAACCCATATAACATAGCTGGTCTCACTACCCTCTTGTAGACCTTCCCTTTCACTCTTACAGGTACTCGTCTGTCGCAAATCACTCCTGACACTCTTCTCCACCCACTCCATCCTGCCTGTACTCTCTTCTTCACCTCTCTTCCACACTCACCGTTACTCTGAACTATTGACCCCAAGTATTTAAACTCATCCACCTTCGCCACCTCTACTCCTTGCATCCTCACCATTCCTCTATCCTCCCTCTCATTCACACACATATATTCTGTCTTACTCCTGCAGACCTTCATTCCTTTTCTCTCTAGAGCATATCTCCATCTCTCCAGGGTCTCCTCCACCTGTTCCCTACTCTCACTACAGATCACAATGTCATCTGCAAACATCATAGTCCACGGGCACTCCTGCCTGATCTCGTCTGTCAACCTGTCCATCACCATTGCAAATAAGAAAGGGCTCAGAGCTGATCCTTGATGTAACCCCACCTCCACCATAAACGCATCCGTCACTCCCACCGCAGACCTCACTGCTGTCGCACTACCCTCGTACATATCCTGTACCACTCTTACATACTTTTCTGACACTCCTGACTTCCTCATACAATACCACAACTCCTCTCTAGGCACCCTGTCATATGCTTTCTCTAAGTCTACAAACACACAATGCAACTCCTTCTGACATTCTCTGTACTTCTCCATCAACACTCTCAGAGCAAAGATCGCATCTGTAGTGTTCTTTCCCAGCATGAAACCATACTGCTAATCACTAATCATCACGTACCTTCTTAACCTCGCTTCCACTACTCTTTCCCATAACTTCATGCTGTGACTGATCAATTTAATCCCTCTGTAGTTACTACAGCTCTGCACATCACCCTTATTCTTAAAAATCAGTACCAAAACACTTTTTCTCCATTCCTCAGGCATCCTCTCACTTTTCAAGATTTCATTAAACAATCTGGTTAAAAACTCCACTGCCATTTCACCTAAACATCTCCATGCTTCCACAGGTACGTCATCTGGGCCAACAGCCTTTCCATTCTTCATTCTCTTCATAGCTATCCTTACTTCCTCCTTGCTAATCCATTGCACTTCATGATTCACTATCCCTACATCATCCAACCTTCTCTCCCTCTCATTCTCTTCATTCATCAACCCCTCAAAGTACTCTTTCCATCTCCTCAACACACACTCCTCACTTGTGGGTATGTTTCCCTCATTATCCTTTATCACCTTTACCTGCTGCACATCTTTCCTAGCTCGGTCCCTCTGGCTAGCCAATCAGTACAGGTCCTTTTCTCCCTCCTTAGTGTCCAACCTTTCATACAACTCTTCATATGCCTTATCCTTAGCCTTCGCTACCTCTCTCTCTTTGCCATGCACCTCATCTCCTTATACTCCTGTCTGCTTTCTTCATCTCTCTGACAACCCCACTTCTTCTTTGCCAACCTCTTTCTCTGTATACTCTCCTGTACTTCCTCATTCCACCACCATGTCTCCTTGTCGTCCTTCCTCTGTCCAGATGTGATACCAAGCACCTTTCTAGCTGTCTCCCTTACTAGCTCTGCTGTAGTTACCCAGCTATTTGGTAACTCTTCACTGCCACCCAGTGCCTGCCTTAACTCGTCCCTGAACTCCACCTCACAATTACCCTTTTTCAATTTCCACCATTTGATCCTTGGTGCTGCCCTCACACTCCTCCTCCTCTTCTTGATCACCAACGTCATCCTACAAACCACCATCCTATGCTGCCTAACTACACTTTCTCCGGTCACCAATTTACAGTCTCCAATCTCCTTCAAACTGGCCCTTCTACATAAGATATAATCCACCTGTGTGCATCTTCCTCCACTCTTGTATGTCACCCTATGCTCCTCCCTCTTGTTAAAATACATATTCAACACAGCCATGTCCATCCTTTTCGCAAAATCCACTACCATCTGACCTTCTGTATTCCTTTGTTTAACACCATACCTACCCATCACTTCCTCATCCCCTCTGTTCCCTTCACCAACATGCTCATTGAAATCTGCTCCAATCACCACTCTCTCCCCCTTGGGTACAGTCATCACCACTTCATCCAATTCACTCCAAAATTTTTCTTTCTCATCCATTGCACACCCAACTTGTGGAGCATATGCACTAACAACATTCATCATTACACCATCAATTTCCATCTTCATAAATATCACTCTATCCGACACTCTTTTCACCTCCAAAACACTTTTCGCATACTGTTCCTTCAGAATAACTCCTACGCCATTTCTCCTCCCATCCACACCATGATAAAACAATTTGAATCCACCGCCGATACACTTAGCCTTACTCCCCTTCCATCTGGTCTCTTGCACACACAATATACCAACCTTCCTTCTGTCCATCATATCAGCTAGCTCTCTCCCTATACCAGTCATACTACCAGCATTCAAAGTTCCGACCCTCACTACCACAGTCCTAGACTTTCTCCTCTCTTCCTGCCTTCGGCCATGCCTTCCACCTCTTCTCCTCCTTCGGCCAACAGTAGCCCAATTTCCACCAGCACCCTGTTGGCTAATAGTACTGGTGGTGGTCATTGTTAACCCAGGCCTCGACCGATCCAGTATGTAAATAGTAACTGGTGACTGCATGAAAAGTTTTGGTGAAGTTTTACGCCGGATGCCCTTCCTGACGCAACCTTCCCCATTTATCTGGGCTTGGGACCGGCACAAAGAAATGCACTGGCTTGTGCATCCCCAGTGGCTGGGTTATAAACCACCTCAAACTATGAAACTATTAATTCCCTCTTTTTTTCTGTTGTTAAAACTACACCTTTCCTATTTGTTGTTTTAATGAAAATATTAAAAAAAAAACATGGAATCCAAGTAATCAATCAAAGCACAAGACAACATAAAACATAAATATAGAAATATGTGCATGTAATTTACTGAAGTTAGGCTGATGTGTGCCTCCAGGTGCTTCTGCAGTTACATCCTACTCACACCTGTAGGCATCAAATATTGCTTCTTCATATTTGCATCAATAATTTCAAAACCATTCTACCTACAAGGAATTAAAAAAATTTATCTTAAAGTCTACACAATGGCAAATTCATCCCTGGGACTAGCACTTGCTCTAATACCTGCTGGAAAGCACTAGGAAGCCTTAAACTGATACAAGCACTCAACTCTCCTTGTTAATAAGGAGAAATTAATAGTAGGCACTAAACAGCCTATAATTGCAAAGTGCCTTGCTAAGGTAAGGGAAAACAGCTCCTGTACTTTACAAAAAAAAAAAAAAAAAAAAAACACCAAACCAGGCATGCCCAAGGGTCAGCTTCCGGTGATTTCTCCTGTCCACCTGGTGAATCTGGGCATACTGGGGCAATGCAGCAAGTGCCTCATGTACACAGACAACCTTCTCCTCCTACCACTCAACACTACAACCTGTGAGAGAAAATGGAAGCAAAGCTCTCTCCACCCAAGATTGTGCTAGACAGTCAAGAGGAGAAGGTTAACACCCACACTACACCTCAAGCAACACATAGCCCTTCTAAACCCACACCACCAACACCCACATATAGCAACACTAAATCCACATATGCAGAGGCCCTTAACTGTAACCTGCCCAAGCAACAAGGACCTCTGAAGCTGAAATGCAAACACCAATCACAACCAAAGTGTCACATAGTTCACAACACCAGTGTGTCACCCAGCAACAGCCCCTAAGGCAAGACAACGTACCTAACACTTTAGTCATAGGTGACTCTATAGTCTGGCACACTGATGTCCCACTCACCAGGTTGAACAAGGAGAAAATTACAGTCAGCTGCCTGTCAGGTGCCAGGATCTGCCACATAACTCATGCACTCAAGTCACTCCACAACAAGTACAACTATGACTCTGTTATTGTCCATGTTGGAGTGAATGACTTGAGATGTACCTCCCTGAACTACATGAAAAGAGACATGGAAGAGCTCTTGGATCATATGGCCCAGGCAGGTATGACCCTAGCCCTGAGTAGCATCCTGCCTTCACCCAGAATGATACCACAATGTAAGGACAAAATGATTGACTTCAATAATTGGCTAAGCTTCTGGTGTCATTCAAATGGGATCCAGTATCTGTCTGCCTAGGATGACATGATCGACAGACCATGATGCTTTGCCAGAGATGGTCTGCACCTGTCACCCCTGGGATTCAGGTTACTGGCTAAGGCTCTTGCCACCCCTATAGTGCCTTTTTTAGGCAAAGTTCAAAGGACAAAACCATCACCGTAACAGGTACAAGCATGCAAAATCTGAAGGTAATGCTACTCAATGCTGGAAGTCTAAACCTCAAAATTCACTCTCTCGAGGCACTCCTAAAAATGGAAAACATCTGTGCAGTAACTGAGACCTGGTTCAAGGCTCCAGAGCGCACCCCTGCAATACCAGGCTACAACTCTTACCACACTTTTTGGCCACCAAACCAGGACCGAAACACTAAAGGTGGAGGAGTGTCAGTATTCACCAAGGATATTCACACCACCAGGCTAGTTGCCCAACACAATGCATCTGAAATTCTCCAGGTGCAACTAACACTAGGTAAGACACCAATCCAAATTATAGCTTGCTACAAATCCCCCACCATACCCCAAGATTCTCACTACACCTTTCTAAACATACTGGAAAATATTAAGATAGAACCAAACACCCTAATACTGGGTGATTTTGACTACCCTGCCATTAACCGGGAAAACTACTCATGTACCAACACTTTTGCCCAACGGTTCTTGGAATTCATAAATTCCAACGCCCTGGATCAACTAATCCATAGTCCCACCAGGGGCTCCAATATCCTAGACCTAGTCATTACCAACATGGGAAATCGATGCTCCACACTTATGGTCACCCCCTCGTTAGTCAGGTCTGACCATAAGCTAATCACCCTTAACATCCACATCCCACCCCCACCCCCAGTAAGGAAACCTCCGTAAAAAACTTCTCCAAAGCCAACTTCATGCTACTCAAGTCAGAAGTGACAAACTTCATGACACCCATGCAGACGGGAACTGAAAGCTCAACTGGTGAATCCTACACTAAGGCACTGTATGAGCACATCCATTTATGCATGAATCGTGCCATCCTAAATAGAACCAAGATGCTCTCATCCAAAAAAAGGAAGCCAATCTGGTGGTCCCCTGCCATAAACAAACTTTACAACAAAAGGAAGAAACTGTTGCAGAAAAGAGGAAAATCCAAGGATGCAAAAAACTCCCCTACCAGCCTCAGTAAGAAACTGAGATCCCTCATAAAATCCTCCAAAGCTAGTTACGAAAATAAAATTGCCAAACATTCCAAAGACAACCACAAGGCATTCTATAACTATGTCAAGAATCTAAATGACAATGCTCAGATCTGCTCTGAGCTAAAACAGAATGGTATTAAATATACTGATCCCAAGGATATTGCCAATATCCTGGCAGATTGATTCAGTGCCAACTTCACCCCTCCCTCTCACCCCCTAAATGACCCATCTCAATACCGGAAGATTGCCAAATTCCGGTAATAACGGCCACACAGGTAAAAAACGCATTCTCCAAAGCTAAGAATACAGCATCCATGGGACCAGATGACATCCCAGGCTGTGTACTACATGAACTACAATATGAACTGGCACCTCACCTAAGTGTCATGTTTAATCATGGC
Source organism: Protopterus annectens (assembly GCF_019279795.1). Classification (NCBI taxonomy): domain Eukaryota; kingdom Metazoa; phylum Chordata; order Ceratodontiformes; family Protopteridae; genus Protopterus; species Protopterus annectens. The sequence continues at coordinate 735,775,172 of NC_056736.1, forward strand.
CTCATCTCAGGTTTCATGCCCACTGAGTGGCGCAGATCTACAGTTATCCCACTCCACAACAGGGGATCCACCTTGGATCCCGGAAACTATCATCCCATCAGTCTGACAAGCATTATCTGCAAGGCCATGGAGTGTATTATCATGGAACGTATAAACAAAGACATTGGCAATCTTCAAACAGTGGACCCCACCCAGTTTGGGTTTGTGAAGGGCGGATCTTGTCTCCTGAACCTGATTGACTTCTTCGAATCAGTCTCCAGAGCCATGGACAAGGGTAAGGTGATCCACACAGCCTATCTAGACCTTGCCAAGGCTTTTGACACCATCACCCACTCTGGAATCATAGATAAACTTACTAAGCTGGGCATTAATCCCTATGTCACCCAATGGGTTGCTAACTGGCTTACTGATAGAACCCACACTGTAAAGTAGCCAACTCCAAATCCAGCTCCAGACAAGTGACAAGTGGAGTACCTCAGGGTTCAGCCCTGGGACCACTCTTGTTTGGCATCTACTTCTCTGAAGTACAGGCCAACACTAAGGGACTCTGGCTAACAAAGTTTGCAGATGACTGCAAACTGGGAGCCATTATTGGATTCCCCAAATGATGTGGATACTCTACAAAAGGGCCTTACAGAAACAGATGCTTGGTGCCAGAGCCATGGGCTCAAGCTCAATGCCAAGAAATGTATAGTTATCCCCTTTGGGGGGAAAAAAGTATCCGTGAATTACCATATAGGTGGCAGTACACTAAACACCGAAAGTGTGATAACAGACTTAGGGACACAGGTGGACAGTGGTCTCACCTTCGATAACCACATCGCTATAACAGTCAGGAAATCCTTCTATGTGGCACACCTCATCACTAAGGGCTTTTCATCCAGAAAAAAGGAGGTCTTTGTCCCACTGTACTCATCCCTCATTAGACCCATTATAGAATACAATGCCCCATTTGGTATGTACCTCTCAAGACATCTGCAACAACTGAAAAGGTCGCAGAAATACCTCACTAAAAGAATCACAGGCCTAAAGCAGATGCCCTACGCTGACAACCTTAAAAAACTCCAGCTATACTCTGTCACATATCGTCTACTCAGAGGCGATCTCTACTTAACATACAAGGCCATGTCAAACCCAGAGCTGTTGGACATGCTACACTTAAAGAAATCCCAATCCCTCAGAGCCACACGCTCCAGGGATCTAAACCTTATCATCACAATAAACAAAACATGCTGGAGGGATAGGTTCCTGACCCAGAGTCTCCCCAGACTTTGGAAGTCAAGCAGAGTGCCTCTTTGGCCCTCTTCAAAAGGAACCTTGACGATTGGATGGGAGAAAGGAAATTCACCGCGTGATCACGTCAGTTGCCCTGCTAGACAGGGGTCCAGGAAAGTAAATAGTGTGGGAAGAAATAGCCAGGGAATTGTTATGGCTAGGCTTGTATAGGCCCTAGGGCTGATAGCCTAGTACCAGCCTATGAACCTATTGATAGTTGACCTTTTGTCTAGTGCAGGTAAAGAGATATCAATAATTGTTCTTACAATATTTATTGATATATAGGATAAATAGGTTCATAGATTAGGACTAAGCTAACTGCCCTTGCGAGCCATTTTAAGCCTAGCCAATTGTCCCTTGTGAGACTCAAACCCTGCACCTTATGTTTGGAAGGCAAACACCTTAACCATTAGGCCACCCTCCCTGTATTTATGTGAGGTGTTATGGAAGTTCTAGATAGTTCAAGGATTGTAATGAGTGTCAGTGATAAGAAGAATATTTTGCACTAGTCACAAACTGAGCAATCTTGTTATAGCAGCTATCCATTTTTGTTTTTAATGAGGATTGGATGTTTGTTAGAATGGGGGCACTATAGAGGAGAGATGGTAGGAAAAAAGTTAGGGCAAGTGTTTTTCTAGTAGAGTAGTTTAGAAAGCGTTTATGTTGGTAAAGGGTGCCAAGTTTTTGGTGAGTTTTTTTTAATTTCATGTTTTCTTAAATATATCAACAACCAAGTAACACAGACAAAACTGTTTAGTTTTATATGACAGCTGGATGAATAAAATGCTGCTAACAGTATGTGTGTAACTTGAGTGGTTGCTGAGATATTAAATGTTGTTAGAAATGCAATACTTACAGTTTATACTGTGATCTATAAAATTCAGTTTAACACCTAGCACCTATAAAATACTACCACCATAAAACAATGTGTGCTTTAGAGTTTGCCATTTATACTTCTTTATACCCCCCAAAGGTTCCAGAGATATGGACATTTGTTTGAAATGTTAGGATATAACATGACATAATTTGATTCTTTCAAAAAGCTTAGGTTCCACTAACTGGAAGTAACTGTGCAAACTCCCAGAGTTCCACTGACGGAAATGAGTTAAGATATTCACAATAAGGTTTACTGTACCTTAAAATTGCCTGCACTGTTGGCATATCTGATAACATATGAGAAGCACTGACTGACTGGTTTTGCAAAATAACTATGAGGAATTCAGTGCAAACAATGCTGTCAATGTGCACAAGATAGATGGAGTGTGATGCTTGCGGCCACTTCTGTGCTATGCATAATGAGCTCTTTGGTTCTGTGCTACACAAAATGTAATCTTTAAATGTATCAGTCTATGTCCTGCCAAGCAAAATGGCTGTGCTTTGAAAGTATCTTACTAACAGCTATATGTTGCGGATTAAAAATCTACCCAGGGTTGTACTTCTGTAGTTTAGCAAAGTATCCTTGCAGGGGAACTGTGAACCTGGTCCTTTTGAGAACAAACATTCTGATCTCTAAAGCATGGGCTTAGTGGCATTCAACTGGAATGTTGTAGACTTGTGTGAGTAGAATGTGCCCCCAGTATATACATCTATCCAGGTGAAAGATAATTTACTTCTCAATCTGGCGGGGATTGATCTTACTTGTGCCATCCTCCACTGGGCATGTTGATTATACAGTCATGGTGTGGTTCTCAAGAACCTGCTGCATTACTGATGGTTACTACTTTTCTGCTACCAACTAATACTATTTTTCATTCCTTAATTTCTGGCTAAATATTTAAACTGCCTGATGGACTGATGTGCAGTGTTTGTTCTTTGGGCCTACTAAGTACCTCTAATGACAATGCAAGGAATAGCCAAAGCCTACGTTCCCAAACAAACCCACTCCTTGGGTTTAACACATCTTTATAACTCTGCACACCCACCATTCCAGTTCCTTACATGACATCACCTAAACACAATTTGTTTTGCGCCTTCAAATAAGTATTTCATCCTTATATCTAGCATAGTATTACATCTTCGTTACCTGCAGTGGCTGTCTTGTTCACCCAATAACCCCTATTTTTCATCTACTCAGTTTGGGCGGCCACTGTGGTGCAGCAGTTAGCATTGCCAGCTCACAGCAAGAGGTTCTCCGGTTCGATTCACCTAAGGCCAATTCAGAGTGTCCAATCCACCTACTTCATGTCTTTGGGATGTGGGAGGAAACTGGAGCACCCTGAGGAAACCCACGCAACCACAGAGAGGACATGCAGACTGCACAGAAGGCACCCCAGCCGAGGATCGAACCAGAGAACCTCTTGCTGTGAGGCAACAATGCTATCCCAGGGAATACTCTGTAGGCTAGTTTGCTTTCGATAAACGTATTTTGAATGCTAAGCTCTCGGTCATTTCCCCCACTCTCCAGCCGAGGCTCCTTCTGGCTAATCTGTGAGTATCGACTTTGAGATCATATTGAGCAACAAACAAACCAAGCTAATACACAATGCTGAAAACTCTGCTGGAGAACACTTGAAGCTCAATAAACGTATAAAATGAACTTTAATAGTCAAAATATAAAACAATTAAGTGCTTTCATCTAAAAGCATACAGACTTCTTCAGATAAAACTTGCCAAGTTTAAAATTTGCACTTAAATAAGTTTCTAAATCACATAAGTCATTTTTGCAGTGAACTTTTCATGTGATTTAGAAACTTATTTAAGTGCAAATTTTAAACTTGGCAAGTTTTATCTGAAGTAGTCTGTATGCTTTTAGATAAAAATGCTTATTTGTTTTATACTTGGACTATTAAAGTTCGTTTTATACTTATATTGACCTGAGTGTTTTCCAGCAGAGTATTCAGCATTGTGTATTCCTTTGAGATCATCTCATAGGTGCATAGGTTCATAGGTTGGTACTGAGCTATCTGCCTGAAGGCATATATTAGCCCAGCCACGTTGTGCGGTATTCACCGCCCCTTTAGTAGTTCCCTAGACCCTTGATCTAGCAGCTAGTACCCTTGGCCTCTATCTAGTAGAGCTGTTGGTATGATCCCTGGTGTGAACTTTCTGTTACCCATCCACTCGTCAAGGTTCCTCTTGAAGAGTGATAGTGAGGGGCTCTGTCTTATGTAGATCGGGACCTTGTTCCATACTAAGGGAAGTCTTTGCAAAGGGAATCTATCCCTCCAGCATGTTCTATTCATTGTTGTGTTGAGGTTTATATCCCTAGAGCGTGTAGCTCAAGTAGATTTGGTTTTGCTAAGATGGAGCATGTACAATAATTCTGGGTTGGACATGGCTCTGTACGTTAGACAGAAATCACCTCTGAGAAAGCGGTATGCAACAGAGAACAGTCTTAGCTTTTTCAATCGTGCTGCATAGGGCAACTGTTTGAAGCCAGTAATTCTCTTGGTTAGGTACCTCTGTGGTCTCTCCAGCTGCTGGAGATGTCTAGCCAGATACATTCCAATTGGTGCATTGTCATAATTTTTTACTTGTCTTTCCTGCATCTGCTTTCATGATAACCATTTTTATTTTGACTTCATTTCTACTAACTGTTCATAACTGCAAGGCTTTCTTTATTCAAGTTCCTAAAATTTGGAACAGCAATCAGAACTCTCCCACACTTACAGAATTTCACTCAGCACATAAAAGTCATTGCACAATGCAGCTGTATCCTCACTTAAACTGGATCAAAGCATTGCAAGCCTCCATTTGAAGAGTATTGTTTGCTAATTAGTTTTTCTGGTTGTTGCCTTTCTTATGTTGTGCCATGTCTGGTCTAGCCACTCAATGGTGCAAAAACTGTTTGTCAGTGATTTGGCCGTGTTGACAATTGTCACAAAAATGGGCATTTGCTGATGAGAAGTGGGACAAGGACCTGGCCTACTCCTTTCTATGCCAGGAACCCAAACTAACAGAAGAAGGGGACTATGTGCCTCAGTTGGCCAGTTTGTGTCTGCCATAAGGACCAGCAACTATGAGTCAATAAGCTACTGACCATATGAGGTCCAGCTGGCCAGGTTGAGTAACCTAGGATACTTAACGTCGAGTGAAAGCGGGATGTAAAACTATTCAACTTGCCAAACATGAACTAAGGATTTCTACAATCAATATAAATTCACTGACAGGACAGAGGAAGGAGCATGGATGTGGATAACATGAGGGTAAGGTGGTAGCTGGACATCCTCTGTATCCAGGAGACAGGATGGAAGGGCAGCTCAGCAAAGCTACTTGGCATGGGATGCAGAGTTTACTACTCAGGATGAGGACAGGCTAGAAACGGTGTGGGAATTATGGTGAGGAACAAGCTTCAGAAGGCAGTGAGGGGTGTCATCCTAATTAGTGATAGACTTAGACTCCGGTACAAGCATAAAGCAGTATTCATCATCTCAGCCTGTGCCTCACAGCAGGGTTGTGATAGTGAGGAAAAGAGTGCATTCAGACAGCAAGTTGATATTGATAATGGGGGACCTGACTGCTCATATCGACACAGGCAGAACAGTATACGAGGACTGCCTGGTTTCACATGGGGAACAGTATATGAGGACTGCCTGGTTTCATATGGGGAACAGTATATGAGGACTGCCTAGTTTCACATGGGGAACAGTATATGAGGACTGCCTGGTTTCAAATGGGGAACAGTATATGAGGACTACCTGGTTTCACATGGGGAACAGTATATGATGACTGTCTGGTTTCACATGGGTAACAGTATATGAGGACTACCTGGTTTCACATGGGGAACAGTATACGAGGACTGCCTGGTTTCACATGGGGAACAGTATATGAGGACTGCCTGGTTTCACATGGGTAACAGTATATAAGGACTGCCTGGTTTCACATGGGTAACAGTATATAAGGACTGCCTGGTTTCACATGGGGAACAGTATATGAGGACTGCCTGGTTTCACATGGGTGGGGTAATAGGGTAAAAGGAATAAGGAAAGAAATGCTATTCTAGACTTCAGTCTGGCAAATGGCTTGATGGTGGCCAACACATGGTTCAGCAAGACAGTCACATACAAGAGTGGCCAACATGCAACTCAAGTTGACTTCCTCCTACAAATGAAATGGCAAGAGGGTAGAATCATTGATTGTAAATTCACCCCCAGTGAAACACTTGGCCCACAGCATAAATCAGTGGTGGTGGCCACAATCAGCTTTAAGCAATGGTCAGTGAAGGCTCTAAAGTCAACAGAGACTAGCCTGAAGACCTGTAAGTTGACTGGTGCAATAGCACAAGAGTTCAAGAAAATAAGATGAGGAACTAGAAGAATTGTAACATCTCAAAACAGCATGCGTGAGGACTACAGAACAGATGTTCAGTCAAACCAGGCAAGGGAATAAGATACATAAGGAAAGCTGGTGGTGGAATACAGAAATTCAGGAAATAAAGAAAAAGTGGAAGTAAAAGAGATGGACCAGGCTAAGATGGAACACTGATTGGCAAAAAAAGAGGCTGAGAGCACAATTGCAATAGCAAAGAACAAGGCATCCCAGGCATTCTACCAGCTTCTGGAAGGTAACTCAGCACATGGCACAAAGAAACTCTCATTGGGTTGCAAGGCAAAGACACCCTTCATAAGGGATTGCAGTAACAACCTGCTCACAGTCCACAGGACATCAGAGATAGATGGAAGGAATACTTCCAGCAGCTTCTGAATGCAGAAAGACCTCTAGAAGTAATAACAGCACTAAGAAAAATGAAGTCGGAAAGCAGCAGTCTCAGATGAGGTTAAAGCAGATATGCTTAATGTGCTGGGTGAGTTAGTGGAGAAATAGCTCCGCAGGGTATCCACAAGGTACTCATAGCAGTACAGACAGAAAGGCACATCCCAGATGACTGGAAAACCAGCATTCTAGTGCCGGTGCACTAGACTTAAAGGGAAATTGACAATGATGGGCAATACAGATATATCAAACTCCTGTCACACTGCATGAATGTGCAGAAGAGGGTGACTGATAAATGAATATGCAGAGTAATAGAAAAGAAGAAGGAAGATTAGCAGTTCAGATTCAGATCAGGATGTAGCACAATCCACCCAGTGTTTTCAGTGAGACAGGTCATTGTCAGGAAGCTAGAAAGGAGGAAAAAAGGCCCAAATGGGCATTCCTAGACTTAGAGAAAGTATTTCATAAGGTCCCCAAAAAGCTGATTTGGGCAATGCTATGGTAGTTTAAAGCCCTACAATCAGTGGTAGAATTAATACAGGCTATGTACAAGGACCCAATTTTACAAATATGGACAGTGCTCAGACTCACACAGGGGTTCCCAGTGGAAGTGGGTATCCATCAAGATTCAGCCATACCTATCAACCTGGAAACATCAAAAATCTGGCAAGGCCCATGAAAAATAGGTAAAAATATGTACACTGATTAACACAAAATTTGCATACATAATTATGTAACCCCGGCCTCTCCAATGGAATTGTGGGATACCAAATTTCAAATGCGAACTGAAGTACAGACAACCAAAATATGGCACCAGAGTCCCCCCGCAGCCATTCCAGTGTCCCATTACCTGGCTATTTTGCCCCATTTACCATAAACACTAATGTGTGCATACTGCTTACTTATACAATGATTATTTGGATTTTATTTTTACATTTTACAGCCCAATGCACAAACACTAATAGACATCTGCTAAACAAAGCAACACTGTCTCACAATGAAAATAGACTTGGCATTAAAACTTCTCTGCCTTTGAAACTCGCATTCATTGAAACAGCATTGAAACCCACACTACATCCAAAGAAAATACATCTGGCCAGTGGTGGATAAAGATCACCTTTGAGCGGTTTTCAAATCATTGGCTGCTTGCACACAAAACAAGAAACATACGGCACACAATCTGCATCACACTGTTAATGCTAGTTATTCAGCTGTTAAAATATAGTATTGGCAAATATATACATTTTGATGCATGTTAAATCACTCGAACACATTTTAAAAGAAAGTGGTTTTCTCACTGATGTGGCAGACTGTATTAAAACCATTCATTAGAACAGTACTGCATACACTCCAACATTGTAATGCATTCTAGATATCTATGCACTTTCCATAATACCGTGAATATTTGAGCACAGGAAAAATGGTTTTAAAATATCTGACTGATGAAGTATGTGAATAGTTTCTGTTTCTTATCATCTACTCAACTACTTCCATGAACACATTTAGCACTGGTACAGATGTCCGCCACCTTTTCTTGGAAAAATTATTATTCGAATTACAAAGAAAGATACCTCATGCTTTTTACAGCTTATCTCCATGTACTACAGCTATTAAAGGTAAAACACTGCAATCATGATAAATGGCTTTTTAACAGGCATGAAACAAAACTTAAAAACTGCACTGATGTATAACCTTTGTAAAACAAAGTAATAATTATCTGAATGGGAACAAGTACTGCCATATTACTACTGTCTGAGCAGCCACATTAGTTCAATGTTATCCAATGAATTTGCATCATGCTTAAAGTCATTGCAGGCCTCAGGTAGTTTTAAATATATCATAAAAAAATTAAAACAAAGACAACACCTTTAACGCAGCACTTGAGTAAATACAAAGCAAATTATTTATGAAGTAGAAAAACGCAGTTTTGCTTACAAAGTCCTATGACTGGATTATCAATTGTGTCATACTGCAAATAAAGAAAATCTCAGTAACAAACTAATTAAAAATCTTTAGAAAGAAACTTAAAACTTCTGGAAGTAACTCTGCAAGAATGTAACTTCTAGTAGCTCTTTAAATATTTTGTTTTATTACAGTAACTGTATATAATAATGATCTTATACCACTACCAGGAAGTAAACCACACAATACTGTGGTCTAGCCATAGTAAAAGTTATAAAATGTTACTTTATGTACAGCCATGGGCAGTCACAGTTCTATTTTCATCAAGACTATTGTGATTAAATTGTTCACATAACTATAGTAATTAGAATCTTACTGGGTGCTAAAGTAAGGAAAAAGCAGTTTGTTTGTTTGTTTGTGTCTTTCGGCTTTTCCCGGTTAGGGATCGCCACAGCAGAAATCTGGTCTGCTAATGATTAGCAGATGATTTTTTACGTATCGGCTTGCCAGGCCTGATGCACAACCTTCAATGAAGGTACGCCCATTCACGCATGTCTCCACGCAGAAGATGCTCTAGCTGAGAATCGAACCGGACTGCGTCTTACTGTGAGGCGACAATGCTACTGCAGCACCACCACCACGGGTTACTCCTAAAGTAAGGAAAAAGCAGTACTGAGTCAAATTTATAAACTAAAGGATGGTAAGATGGCAATCAGAATGGCATAATGAGGGTTGGGAAGCATGCATCAAAATCAGACACTCAGGATGGATAACAGGTTCTGCCTCACACCCACTGATACTCACAGAAGTGGAGCCTGGAAAGAAGATTAAGGATGCATTTCCCAATGATATGGATATAGGGAGATACAGAAATGAAATGCAGGTTCTTAAAGGAGGTGTGTACCCACAATGAAAACAATAGTTACTATGTCAAAAATAACTCCTTCAGTAAATTCTACACCTACAACTGACAGCTCAGGGAAGACATTAGAAAGTATTAGCCCAAAAAAGGGATGGTGGATGAAACAAATATCCTACTTCAAATACAAATATTGTCAGAATCACTAAAAAAATTCAAGAACATATGGCATGGACATAAGGGGTGAGCTAAAGAAACCTTTAGTTAAAAATTACCTCTACCTAACTCAACAGACAGGGAAAAAAGCATACTTGACTTAACTGGCATCAAAACTAAGGATTCTATGTTCTACAACAACCCCCCAAAGAAACCACACACACACACAGACACACACACAGACACAGACACATACACAGACACAGACACACACACACACACACAGACACACACAGACACACACACACACACACAGACACACACACACACACACCCTATAATGCTTGCAAGTTGCTTCCCATGGCAGCCCAGCCTTTAATAGATACACTGAAACAGCAGCCCACCCCAGTCTTAAAATAGAGAGAGAACTGAAATGGAAGCCCAGCACAACAAATGGACTTGGTTATCACACCATTTGAATTAGTGTGTTTCTGCTGATTTTCAGCCTCACAGTTAAGTACTTTACGTTGCTGCACTGCACTTGTTTTTATATTTTAAAGTCCTGTTGATATTTTACAATGTTACTTTTTGAAATTCTGTACTTTTAGCTTATTTAAGTGGTTAGAAAGTTTTGAAATGTTGGATGTGCACTCGAGTGAATGTAGAGGGTAGCTTGGTCACTTCTATGCTTGAGAATCACTGAAGAAACCTAAGCATGTGCTATTGTGATTGGCCACAGGGCTATTTTGCTTTGTTGATTTTTCTCTGTCTGTATAAAATAATAACTTTTGTACAATGCTTGGCATGCAGCAGCATGCTTTGTATAGATCCAGGTACTAGGAATCTTACGTTTCCCCTATAAAACCAACTTCTGGATTTCTTCAGTCCTTAGTTGCACAACGAGCATCTGGTTTCCATGCACAAGCATATTGCCCCACAAGTTTAGACCTAGACTATAGTCCTTACCCACATAGCAACTAAGCAAGTCATTTGTAAACCCTCCTGTACCTACAATGCAATGAGCATCTGGGACCATTAATATGCCCTTTCTATCTCTGTAGTCAGCTTGGTAGAAATGTCCACCCTGAGACAATGTAGCAATTATTTCACGTATGCTGTCAACCAGACAAACTTATACAGTGTGAGAGAGATGTAGTTACTCAACAGCACTGGAGGCAAGGCTCTCACATACAGACACCACCTAATATCTAACAGGTTGTCAGCAGGATACAATGCCTCACTGTACCCACCACACGCAGTACAGACCAGACATACAGACTCATATATGCTGAGACTCTTAAATGTAATCTACATAAACTTCAAATGCCTCTCAGATGTAAACATGGCAACAAGTATCCCCTGTAACCTCAAAAACACTCAATCAGTACCCATCACAGGCCATGTACCTGTAACTCAAGGTGTCTCAGCTCATAAACCTATAAGCAAAGCCTCCATACAACCAAACATTCTAGTCATAGGAGATTCTTTTGTGAGACACACTGATGCACCAAAGACCAGAATCAGAAAAGAAACGGTCACTATCAGCTGTCTGCCAAGAGTCAGGATTCACCAGAAGATGTATACACTAGAGTCTTTGCATTACAAGTATCCATATAGCCCAGTACACATGGGAGTAAATGGCGAGACGTGCACTTCACTGGACTACATGACGTGGCACATCATATGTGTCCGTGACATGTAAAGAGGTGTACTTCACTGGACTACATGACGTGGCACATCATATGTGTCCGTGACATGTAAAGAGGTGTACTACACTGCACTACATGACGTGACACATCACTGAGCACAGAATATGTGTCCGAGACATGTATGAGAAGAGCCCCGAGCAGCATTTTACCTCCAACTAGAATAATGCCACAGTATAAACAACAACAAAAAAATGATTGACTTTAACAATTAACATACTTTTTGGTGTTATTCGTAGGGAGGTTCAATTTGTATCTACCTGGGTGGACATGGTAGACAGTTCTGTTTTGCCAGAGATAGCTCTCAAGGCTTTTGTATACTGTAAAAAAAATATCAACCCATAGTGCCTTTTATAGGCAAAGTAGGTCTGCAAAAGCTTCCAACATAGCAAACAAATCCGGAAAACATGAAAGTATGCTCAATGCTGGGAGTCTAAACTGAAAACTAAAAATCCCTATAGGCACTGCCTAGTCTAGAATACATTGATAGCGGCATCATTACAAAGACCTAATTAAAAAATATTTAAAAAATTCTATATGTGCAAGGTTACAGCACTGATGGCATGTTCAGACAAACTGTATTAGCTGAAGGCACTAAAGGCAACTGTGTCTTTATATTTGTAAACCAGAATTATACCTCCAGTCTCGTTAATAGAGGCATAACTGGCTCAATTAGTTCCCTGTGCTGGTCCGACAAACTAGCACTCCACTTCCTCGGCACTTCAAAATAAATAAATAAATAAATAAACTCCTTGTACTGGCACATCAACCAGATGGCCAGACAAATACATGCCCCCTCCCACCTGTCCCAGCTCTTCAATGGAAGAGTAATGAAAACAAATTCAGTATCAGTAGGGTTACCACCCGTCCCACTTTGGGCAGTTGTGTCCTGCAAAAAAATTGAAAAAATGGCAAATGTCCTGAGATTTTAGGACAAAAATATTTCCTATATTTTATGTGATAGTTTCATAAAATAGTTATTCTGTATCTGAAACACCTAAATGTTATAAGAAACAGAATAAGCAACTAAAATGCTACAAGAATAAGCCTTTATTTAGGCAAAAAAGTGAAGTTCTGTCCTTTGTACTGGCCGTGGATATGTTTTGCCCTGCAAAATCTGACGTACCAAAAATGTCCCACTTTGGGCATTTGAAAGGGTGGCAACCCTAGTGATCAGCCACCTGGGCTCCTGCAATGCCAAAGCCTATTAAGTCCCATTTCTGAGCTCTGTCCCCTGACTCTCCTTTCTCACATTACAGTACAAAAGTAAAACAACAAAGAAAAAATCTTGCTACAGTTCAGAACTCCACATAGAGAGCTACAGCACTCAGGTTAAAAAAAAAAAAAAAAACTATATTTGTTTACTTTGTAACTGTAGCAAACAGTTTCTACAGTTTAGACCACATATGGAGCGCTAAAGCACTCAGATTTGACTGCAAATGCAATACCGGCTTTTAGAAGCTGATATACTTTAAAGATAAATCAGGATGGGCCAATCGTGCCCCCTAACATTTTGAGCTTGGAGTGGTTGCCCCTTTCGCACCCACCCTAGCTATGCCTACTGCTACTGCTTGTTAAAGAGGTTAATAACCTAGAACTCCTCTATATCCACCTTACCATTAACAAAACCCCATATTACATTGCCGCCAACAACAGGACCTCCCTCTATGACTTCCTTCATCTAAGACTCCTATCCACCTATCTAATATGAAAGCCCTAAGCCTTCAGACAAACACCATTCTCTTGTGAGATTTAACTATGTGTTCATTAACTGGTAGACTTATGCATTCTCAAACATGTACGCCCATATATTTCTGGACTTTATAAATACATACTCAATGGGCCAGCTAGTCCATACCCCAATGAGGGGTGACAAAATCCAGGACTTGGTCCTTACCAATATGACCTTATTCCCTTCCAGCTGTAACACCTTTCCTAGTTAAATCAGACTGTAAATCAGTTATATTCATCATAAGACTGAAGCTGAAAGCATCCTTCAATAATTTGTTATTCAGAGATTATGCAAAGCAAATCTATTAAAGTTGGATGATGACCTAGAAAAACTCAACTTCACCTTCCACCCTGAAGAACTCAATATAGACGTGGAATCCTTCGCTGCCAAATTCTATGAATATGCAAATAACTTCACAGAAGTATCTGTCCCCCTCGAAAATAAACAGAATGTCAAGTTTAGGAATAAATCCTTATGGTGGAACCCTGATATACTGTAAACAGGCTCTACAATAAAAGAAAAAGCTCACTATATGTAAAAACAAATGTAATTCTCCAAATGTCAAAAACATTCTTACTAAAGCTAACAGAGAATTGTTAACCCTGATTAAATCAACTACAGCTAGATAAGAGGTAAAAAAAAAATCACTGCCCAGGCAAAAGACAATCACAACGCATTTTTAAAGTATGCCAGAAACCTCAAACATATGTTCAAAATTCCGCTAAGCTAACAGTAAAGAATAACAAGTTTTCAAAGCCTGAAGACATGGCCAGTCAACTAGCAGATAAATGTAGTTCGAACTTCAACCCCCCCCTTACCTTTACATCTTATTATCTGCACCTACCTGTCAAATCCCAGGAAGAAGTCCTCATAGCACCATCCAAGGTCAGGAACAGTGATTCCATAGGGCTGGATAACATGCTACATGCCTACTGGGCAGTCTGAAATATGACATGTCAACCCCCCCCCCCCCACGGAGGCTTTTCAATATTAGCCTGTTAACATCGTCTGCACCAAATGAATGGAGGGTTGCAACAATCATTTTCCTTCACAAGTGTGGTGCATCAACCGATCCAGGCAACTATGGACCTATAAAGCCTGACAAGCCTCATCTGTAAAGCTATGCAAAAGATCACCATGGAATAATAAAGACATAAGTAACCTACAAACTATCAACCCCAGTCAGTTCAGTTCTGTCAAAGGCAGATCCTGCCTACTCAACCTGGTTGACTACTTTAAGAAATTCAATGACGCAATGGATGAGGGAAAAACTTTACTCTGCATATCTGGACCTCGCAAAGGCATTTAAACCATCCTGTTCAGGCACAGTTAATAAACACATCCAACTAAATATAGATCCCAGTGTAGCTTGTTAGACTGTAAACTGGCTTACAAATAGATTCCAATAAATTAGGGAGGGTGAGTGGATCGAAGTCCACCAAGAAACCTAACACTAGCAGTACCCCAGGGCTTAGAACTTAGGCCACTCCTTTTTGGCATCTACTTCTCAGTGGTGAACCTAAATGTTGAGGGTTTGTGGCTGACAAAATTTGCTAACAACTGCAAGCTCTGTGCCATCAGAAACTCTCTAGAACTCGTTGGGCTTTTTTTTCCCAATCCTGCAAGAAGGTCCTGCCACATATAGCTGGTGTCAAAACCAAAGCTTAAAACTAGATGACAAAAATGCATGATTGCATCCTTTGGCAAACATGATGTCCCCTGCAATTATCACATCTACAAGACTCTCCTTAAACCTGAACCAGCAGTGAGGAACCTGGGAATGGATGCAGGAAATGAGCTGTCATTTGATCATCACATATAGACCATTGTTAGGAAGTCCACCTTTATGGCACAACTTATTAGCAAGAGTATGGCATTCAGATCTAAAAGGCTGATCATTCCACTGTACACTGCACTCATCAGGCCAAACAAATATAATGCTCCATTCAGCATGTACGTGTCCATGTACCTGACTCAACATGAGTGACCTCAGGATTTTCTCACTAAGAAAATCAAAGGACTAAATCATAAAAACTCCTGAGTCCCTCAAAGCACTGTTCCTCTTCTCAGTGTCCTACAAGTTGCTAAGGGGAGATCTCTGACTTGCATACAGATCCTCTACTGACCCCATCCTTTCCAACCTTCTACACATCCATAAATCCAATTGTGGCAAAAACACCCACTCTACAAACCTCACTATCTCTATTGCAACATAAAGAGAACATGTTGAGGGACGGAGGGATGGATATTTTTTCAGAGAATGCCACTTCTCTAGAACCACCTTCCTCTACCTGAGAGGCTAAGTACATATCTTACTTTGATCAAGCAAAATCTGAATGCATAGATGGGAAACTATAAGTTCACAGGTGGTTTGGCACACTTGTCCCTTATATACTGGGTGAATATGTAAATACCTGTTCCAGGGTTATGGTTATTTATACTAAATATACAAAGGTTTTTTGCATAATACTAAAGGATTATCTCAGCTGGAGTTATACAAGATACAAGCCCTTATACAAGCCCTTAAGGCAAAATAACATACCTAACACACTAGTAATAGGCGACTCTATAGTCGGGCACACTGATGTCCCACTCACTAGGCTGGACAAGGAGAAGGTTACTGTTAGCTGCCTGTCAGGAGCCAGAATCCACCACATAACACAAGCACTCAGGTCACTCCAGAACAAGTACAAATATGACTCTGTCATTGTTCATGTTGGTGTGAATGACCTGAGACATACCTCCCTGGACTACATCGAAAGAGACATGGAAGAGCTCTCTGATCATGTAGCCCAGTCGGGTATGACTCTGACCCTGAGTAGCATCCTGCCCTCACCAAGAATGATACCGCAGTATAAAGAAAAAATGATCAATTTCAACAATTGGCTAAGCTTCTGGTGTCATTCAAAGGGGATCCAGTGTCTGTCAGCCTGGGATGACATGCTCGACAAGCCTCATTGCTTCGCAAGAGACTGCTTGCACCTGTCACCCCTAGGCTTTTGAATACTGGCCGAGACTCTTGCTGCCCCCATAGTGGCTTTTTTGGACAAGGCTCAAAATTCAAACCCACCTCCGTAAACAGCACAAATAAAAAAATGAGGGTTATGCTACTCAACGCCAGGAGTTTAAATCTCAAAATGCAAGCACTCAAAGCACTCCTCAGTATGGAGAACGTCGACATCTGTGCAGTAACTGAAACCTGGTTCAAGGCTCCACAGAGCACCCCAGCACTACTGGGCTACAACTCATACCACACATTTCGGCCACAGAACATGGACTGAAACACAAAAGGAGGAGGTGTATCCATATTCATCAAGGATACCTACACCTCCAGGTTACTGGCACAGCATGATACCTCCGAGATCATCTATGTGCAACTAACATCAGGCAAATCTGCAATGTAAATTGTAGCCTGCTACAGATCACCCTCCATGACCCTGGACCACTACTCTGCCTTTCTGGAGACACTGGAAAAACATGAAGGTCCTAACAAACACCCTGATATTGGGCAATTTCAATTACCCTACTGTTAACTGGGAAAACTACTCAAGTACAAGCTCCCAGGTCTAACGCTTCCTGGAATTTATCATCTCAAATGCCCTGGATCAGCTGGTAAACTCCCCTACCAGAAGTGAAAACATATTGGACCTGGTCATCACCAACATGGGCAACAGGTGTTCCACACCAGAGGTCAACCCGTCACTGGTTAGATCAGACCATAAACTAATCACCCTGAAAATGTCCACACCACACCACCACCTCCAACCAAGGAAACCACAGTGAAAAACCTTTCTATAGCAAACTTCACCTTACTTAAGACAGAGGTGGTAAGTTTCAATGCCCCCACGCTAAAGGATAACAGTGTCCAAGATGCAGGAACCTTTAGAAATGCACTCTATGAGCACCTACAAGGATGCATGGATCGTGCCATCCCTAGCAAAACCAAGACTCACTCCCCTAAGAGAAGGAAACCAGTCTGGTGGACCCCTGCCATAAACAGGCTATACAACAGAAGGAGGAAACTAGTTCAGAAAAAAAGCAAATCCCAAGAAGGAAAGACATCCCTGATCAGTATCAGTAAGAAACTAAGGTCCCTCATGAAATCCTCCAAGGCTAACTTCAAAAGAAAAATAGCCAAGGATTCGAAAGATCACCACAAAGCCTTCTTTAGCTATGTCAAGAATCTAAGTGGCAACTCACAGATATGCTCTGAGCTAGTGCAAACCAGCACAAAATATACTGAACCCACTGATATTGCCAACATCCTGGCAGATAGATTCAGTGCAAACTTCACCCCCCACCCCCAAAAGAGCCCCCAACAATACCGGAAAAGTGTAGTGTCCAGAAATCACAGACACACAGGTGAAAACAGCCCTTTCAAAAGCAAAAAGAACAGCGTCAATGGGGCCAAATGGTGTCCCAGGCTGCGTCTTGCACATACTACAGAACGAACTAACCCCCCACCTAAACACACTGTTCAACCTCAGCCTCTCCACAGGCTACGTGCGCATAGAATGGTGCACAGCAACAGTTATTCCGCTCCACAAAGGAGGGGCCACAACTGACCCTAGTAACTATCACCCCATAAGCCTGACTAGTCTGGTATGCAAGGTTATCGAGCGCATCATGGAACTCATTAACAAAGACATTGGGAACCTCCAAACACTTGACCCAACCCAGTTTGGCTTTGTTAAGGGCAGATCATGCCTACTAAACCTGGTTGACTTCTTTGAGACAGTCACCAAGGCCATAGATGAGGGGAAGGTAGTTCACACAGCCTACCTTGACCTTGCCAAGGCTTTTGACACCATTCCCCACTCAGGAATTATAGAAAAACTCACCAGCCTGAAAATAAACCCCTCACGAGATGGGTTGCCAACTGGCTTACAGACAGAACTCACATGGTAAGAATAGCGGGCTCCAGGTCTGACTCTAAACCAGTCACAAGTGGTGTCCCACAAGGCTCGGTCCTGGGACCCCTACTGTTCGGCATATACTTTTCAGAAGTACAGGCAAACACAGGAGGACTATGGCTAACCAAGTTCACTGATGATTGCAAACTGGGAGCCATAACTGACTCTCCAGCTTTCATGGACATTCTCCAAAAGGGCCTTACTGAGACGGACACCTGGTGTCAAAGTCATGGTCTCAAGCTAAATACCAAAAAATGCATAGTCATCCCATTTGGGAAAAACAAAACACCCATGAATCACCACATAGGTGGCAACCCCCTTAATACAGAACAGGTAATAAGAGATCTGAGGACCCAAGTAGATAGTAATCTCTCCTTTGACAATCATATTGCCAAAGTAGTTAGGAAATCCTTCTATGTAGCCCATCTAATTACTAAATGGTTAACATCTAGAAATAAAGAGGTTATAGTGCCCCTCTACTCATCACACATCAGACCCATCATAGAGTACAATGCCCCATTTGGGATGCATCTCACAAGACACTTCCAACAGCTGGAAAGACCACAAAAGTACCTCACCAACAGGATTACTGGCCTCAAACATATGTCCTATGCAGCCCGACTGGAAAAACTCCAGCTGTACTCAGTCGCATATCGCTTGCTCAGAGGTGATCTCTGCCTGACTTACAAAGTCATGTCCAACTCAGAATTGATGGACGTGCTCCACCTAAAGAAAACCAAGTCACTGCGAGCCACTTGCTCTAGGGAGGTAAACCTCGCCACAGCAATAAATAGAACATGCTGGAGGGATAGATTCCTGTCACAGAGACTCCCCAAATGCCCTCGGGCAGATAGCCTAGTACCTACCTATGAACCTATAAGACTTCCACATAATACAAAGGCCTTGGTACTAAACTACAAAGTTTCTAAACTCATTGGGAATACATGGTTAGGCTGCTAGAGATCTTCCGAGATCAAAAGGCAAGTACCTATGAGCCCTTGAAAGTAGATGACAATCTGGCAAATAAGATCTGAGAGGGACAGGAGGAAGGCAAGAAGAAACTAGGGAATCCAGCAAACAGATGGATGGATTGTATGAGACTGTGACAATCAAGCATGATCATAGAGTGGCATTGAATGGGGAGCATACCTTTCAACTGTACAGATTTTTGCAGAATGTCCAGATTTTTGCCTCATATTTTTGGTCCATTTTTCATACAGTTGTGGTTTTCTGGCAAATTTGTGCCAAATCATTAAAGACTGAAGTTAGAAACTAATGACAGATATTTGAGTTTCTGACTTCATATCCTTTAGAAAATTCATGCTAATGTATAACCGGTTATTCTATCAACTTTCTAAGTTTGTAAAAAAATATTTAAAAAACTGTCCCTATTTTTGGGTCTTTGCCTCTCTTTTATTTATGGCTTTGTCCAGATTTCTTGCTCAAAGAGGTTGAGGTATGATGGGGAGAGACAGAGAAGGCAACAGTTGATGTGACACCCTGACTCCATATAGAACATGGGGAAAAAGGGGGCTGATAATGATGCCTTTCTCTTGTAAGAATACCTTTAAATTACATTTAGTAGCCACTTTTTGTAACACTGTCTCCTTACATATTTGCATATAATGGATTGTGTTGAACTTGTTGGGCTTTTTCTTCCCAAATTCTCTGTTTATGCTGTGGCTTAAAATAGGTTCATCCAAATAAAGTCCACTAACCTGTTCAACTAAATAAAACAAAGATTACCGTAATAGCAAAATAAATTAAATAAAACAATGACCATAGTGTTAACATCTCCCATGAAACGTTTGGTGACATACTTACCACTGCAGTTGAGTGTAGATGTTTACTATATGTCAAATGGCTAATTAATATCCAGGGCTACCTGTATTGTGTCCCTAGAGTGCCAGAAGCAAAAGACTACAATAACGTCAGATCATGCCTGAAAAGAATCCAAGGACCAGCCCTCCCACATGACTGTCAATACAACAGGTATAAATAAATGACTGGAATTTATAGAAAGACTGTGGAGCTTGTGTGAGAAGAACTGCGGCAGTGCGCATTTTGAAAATAGTAAAGAGAGGTTGGGAGTGGGACTCCATCATCTAGAGTGTCAGTATGTCAATAAGAAGCATATTTACTTTTGGTGCTGGAAGACCATAAGGCTCTGGGTTCTAGTCCTACTTCAGGTGATTTGGACTGATGACAATGCAATGCATCATTGGGGGTTGCTGCACACCTCTGTGACCTCCATCTACTTGAGTAGCTACTTCAGGTGGATGTAAAAGATCCCATATCACCTATAAAAAAGAGTAGGGGGAAGTTTCCTGATACCCTGGCCAATTTTCCCCTAGTAATATAAATACCCCCTCAGGTCTCCTCTGAAGAGAGGATAACCTGGGTCAACAAAGGATGGAAAAATAAATAAATGAATAAATAAATAAAGTAAAATCTACAAAGGAAAAATGCAATATACTATCTGGTTAGCAGCCAAGTAGTTTTTCACCAAAAATATCTGATATAAGCTCTGTTACTCAGAGGGTCTAATGCCCTCACTTCTGCTTCTACAGACTCCTGTGTGGTGATCTATGCCTGATCTACAAAGATGTAAATGCCCCAAAGTTGTTTGAGCTACTACATATTTCCAAGACTGGTAGTAATATAAACACAAGACCAAGAGATCTAAACCTATATTACAACATAAATGGGACTTAATAGCAAGATATCTTTTCTCCAAAAGAACCTCCTATTTTTGGAATAAACTCATATTTTCTATTTTCGGTAAAGTAAAGCATGTCTCTAACTACCTAAGTTCTAAAAGATGAGCAGAACAGAACCACAATTTGATACCAGGCATAGGTCCCATATCCTTCACGGACAGGGAAAGTAAATAGTTGGTGTAGTAGTGGAATTCCTGTGGCTAAGATTCAAAAGGTTACTTTTATATTGATTAGTAGCAAACCTACAATCCTGTATGCAACAAACAAGTAACCTAGCTAGGCCAAAATGTCTTCTGCCAGTACTGGTATACATGTTTAAGCATAACTATAGTATTTCTGTTGCTGTCTGCCACAAACTAGTGGCATGAGATGGGATTTTTTGCCACAGACTGGTGGCCTGTGGTGGTATTCCGACTGCTGTTTGAAAAAACACTAGTAAAATGTGATTGGATTCTAACAGTTGCTTTCCACAGACTGGTAGACTATAATGGGATTCTAACTGCTGTTTGACACATGCTGATGGAATGTGGTGGGATCCTAAGAGTTGCTTTTAACAGATTGGTAGATTGTGATAGGATTAAAGCTACTGTTTGGCACACAATAGTGGTGTGTGATTGGATTTTAACTGTTTTTTGCCACACAGTGGTTGCCTGTAATGGAACTCTGTTGTTTGAGGTAAACTGGTAGCCTATACTGAGTATCTAACTGTAGTTTGCAACATACTAGTGACTTGTGATGAGATTCTAGCTGCTGCTAATCAAACATTGGTGGCCTGCAATGGTATTCTAACTGCTGTTTATCATATACTTGCAGCCTGTGGTTCTAACTGCTTTTTGACATATTGCTAGTGGCCTGTGATGGGATTCTAACTGTTGTTTGACACAATTACATGGCAGTAGTGTGATTTTTCTCTTGTGAACCACAGACCCCCCACAAAAAAGTGTAATCATTTAATGTGGATTATGTTTGCCTAATAATAAAAAAATATTGCTCATTTAATTAGTAGCTGCACAAAAGGATGAAGGAAAATATTTTTTTTGTTTCTGGATAACATATATAAAGTAAATACAAACCAAGAAAGCAAGATAACACAGGACGGTAAAAGACATTCAAGATTTCAAGTAGCAGCTTAGCTTACACTGTTTTCTACAAGAGCCTAATAAAATTATTGTATCACTCTTTGCATTATTATCCCTGCTTATCTAAGACTTATTTGCAGTCAAATTCCTTTTATACTGTATAGGACATTTATGAAATTTGTTAACTTTAATGTGAAGTCAAAATTTCATGCATGGAATAAAATATTTGTGACATCAGGTCTCAAACTCTTACCAAGCCAAGCAAAATCTGTAATGTGGTATACTGTCCAGATATTCTATAAAATTCAGATCTTATACAAGTAACGTCTGTCTATTGTTGAGGATAAACCATGATTTTAGAATTTTAAAGCAATTTTAATTTTCTAAAGTTTATCTGACACAGTTTAAATCTTAGTTGTTGCATTTGCTGTCAACTGCTAATTTCTAATCATTACCTTCTTAACACTAATAATCTTCCACATTTGGGAAAAGTATAACTTCTATGACAGATCCATTATATCATTTGGTATTTCACCTTCACCTATGCTGTTCCTTTTGTAAGCGCTGACAAGATAAAGGAAGGAGAAAGAGGTGTGTGGGAGCTGTATCAGGTGTAGTAACTAATGATGTACTAGCATTTCATTTCTCTAGGAAATTAAAATGGCATAGCTGGTAAAAATTACAGTTGTGTAAAATATTACCTTTCTAGTAGTAGTCCTCCACTGTTGTAGTATTCCTGATGTAAGGGATCTCCTGCAAAGGATAGCCCAACACCTAGCCAGTATACCAAAAACCTGAGAATTTATAGGTGTCATATGTCACACACATACTCCCCACACAAGGCTTGGGGAATAAAGGTGACATACAATATACATACCTCAGAACTGAAAAGCCCCAGGAGGAACAGAATGTCCTTTAGGACCAGAAGGAACATGTGCTTCTGGAAAAAAGAAGGCTCCCTGGATGGGAAGGCAAGAGAAATAGGGCAGAGAAAATGGGGAGGAGTGAGGGGATGAAAACTGCAACGGTGAAGAGGACATCTATTGTTATGGTAAGATTCTATTGTAATGGTAAGATTTTACCAACTGTACCATGTCCTTCTGTATTCCAGATGTAAGGGAGAGTACAAAAGCTCAAGAAACCTAGGAGGAGGAAAGCACTGAAGAGCCCTCTAGAAATACAAGCAGGATAGTCCTGGTAAAGCCAGCTCATGCTCTGAAAACCATACCCAGCTTGTAAGGTTTAATGAAGGTACGGACAGAAGTCCAAGTAGCAGCATCAAGATGGAACCGGTATCAAGTCCTTTGAAAAAGGCACCAGAGGAAGCAACAGCAATGGTAGAATGAGTCTTTACAGACATTGAAATACAATTAACATGAAGGTAGTAACAAAAAGAAATTATTTATTTAACATTTGTTTACTGGGAAAGTCTGACTGGGACACAGCCCATTTTCAGCAGAGGCCTGGGGAGAAACACTCCAGATGCATGTCTTTGGAATGTGGGAGGAAACCAGAGCACCTGGAGGAACCCCACACAAGTGCAGAGAGGACCTGCAGACTCAACACAGAAGGCACCCCAGCCGGGAATAGAACCAGAGAACCTCTTGCTGTGAGACAATGTTAACTGCTGCAACACAGCACTGCCCTTAGAAATCCAGAAGAAATGGTTTGTTTACAAACTGCCAAACCCAAAGACCTGGGATGAAAGGAAGCAAAAAAATTTTCAAATCTGTGAATGGCTTTAGTCTTTTCCAAATAATATCTCAGCTGCCTATGCAAATCCAAGATGTGAAGATACTTCTCACTAGTAGACTGCGTGAAAGGAAAAAAAGCAGGGTAAATTAATAGACTGATTAAGAGATAACTCATTGCCATAAAAGGATTAGTACGAAACGACGCCCTGTCTCTGAAAAATTAAAAAAAGGAGAAACAGCCATAAGAACCTGAAGCACAGATACTCTCTTAGCTGAAGTAATGGCCAAAAAACAACATGCTTTCAGGTACAATGTTGCAAGGAGACTGAAATGGCAGGCTCAAAAGGAGCCTGAGTCAATTTTTCAAGAACAAAACTGAGATCCCAAGAAGGCAGAATAGGCTTCCTGGGATGCCTGAAATGAATGATGCCTTTAAGAAACTGTTTGGCCTCACACCTAGAGGATAAGGGAGGAGTCACGAGCAGACAAGAAGAAATAGCTGACAGGTGAGCTTTAAGTGAAGAACATGCTAACCCAGCATTGAGCAACTTGCACAAATAAGAGAGAACCAGAAGAATCCCTACTAAAAATGGATCCTGGTTACAAGAGAGGCATCAGACAGAAATATGATTTCCTGGTAGTGGGTTTGATGGCCTCCTGCACAAGACAATCATGTTCTCAGAAAAGAGGCGTCTCAAAGGGATCAAAATCATATCACCCACAGCATCAGTTGAAGAGTGGCCAAGTGAGGATGGATGAGAGACCCCTTGTCTTGTCTGAGAAGATTCACCCAGTGAGGAAACTTGTAATTGCACCGGCCTAAGTGAAAAGGGGGAACCAATGCTGTCTGAGCCAAAAGGGAGTCACCAGCAAGATTTTGGGAGCCTTGCTTGATCTTCTGCAGGATCCTGGGAATTAGAAGAGGAGGAAGGATAGCGTATAGGAATGTTACCTTACAAGGAAAAGACCAGGCATCCACCTTCCACGCCACAGGACTCGGGATTCTGCAACAGAATAGAGGAAACTGTCTATTCAGAGGAGATGAAAAACAAGACTAATACCCCACAGATGGACAATGTCCAGAAACACAACTCTGTGAAGCATCAATTCTAGAGCCTGTGTGCTGGACCTGTTCAAAGAGTCTGCCACTATATGTTGCTCTGACAGAATGTAGACAGCCTGAAGAGTCACTTGATACTGGACAGCTAGATCTCAGAACTGAAGAGCAAGTCTGCAAAGAAAGTAGGACGGCATACCTCCGTTACTTGTTTACATACTACATCGCTGTGATAATGTCTGTGAAAACATGGGAGGCCCTGGAAGAGAGAAAGAATGAAAAGCCTGAAGAGCTAAAAGGATAGCTCTCATCTCCTTGATGTTGATGTGATCTGACCTCTGATGGGGAGGCAAGAGACCCTGTTCCCTGAGAGAATTAAAGAAAGCTCCCCACCCCCTGTCTGAGGCATCTGAAAAGAGTTCTTGAGATGGGACTGGAGGTTGGAAAGGAAACTCTGGGTTGACAGAAAGCTGATAACTCCACCACTGAAGCTCGAGTCTGAGACAGAGAAGGAATACAATCTAGGAAATCCAGTGGATGACAGTGTTGAAGCCACAGTGACTTGAGGTACCACTGGAGTTTTCTCATATGCAGCCTGGCTAGAGGCAGCATAGGAATGGTAGAAGCCAAGAATTCTAGAACCCTGAGAAAATTCCTGGCTGTGACCGAAGCCAGAGGAACAAGGGATTGGAAAAATGCAGTCAGAGAAAGGGCCTTGAGTGGAGGCAGGGATGGCAGTATGGAAATGTTCTGAATCATGTAAATGAGAAAAACGTGACCCTGAAAGGGAACTAAGTCTGATTTTTGAAAGTTTATGGTAAACCTTAAGGTCTGTAACAGGCAAACAGCAAACTGAAGTCCTGATGCAGAACTCTGGGGGGGTGAAGCCTGGATAAGCAGTTTGCCTAGAGAAGGAAAGATCTGAACCCCTCTCATCTTGCAAAAGGAAATGACAGGAGCGATGCATTTGATAAATACTCTTGAGGCGGTAGAGAGGCCAAAGGGCAAAGAAGAGAATTGAAAATGCAAGAAAGAAACACAGAAATGTAATAATTTCCTGAAAAGGGGATAGATGGAGATGTGAAGGTGGGCATCCATGAGATCCACAGATACCAGGAAGGCCTGGGGAAGAAAAACAGGTAACAAGGTTTGAAAGGACAACATCCAAAAAGAAGGGACCTTTAAAAAGGTATTGAGCTGAAAAAGGTCCAGAATGGCTCTCCAGGTGCCTTCCTTCCTGGGGGCCAGGAGCATCCTGAAATAAAAACTCTTCCTTTCCTGGATAGGGGGCACAACTTGAATGGTGGCCTGGGCCAGAAGACCCTGAAGCACCTCTGGAAAGAAAGGAAGCTGCTCCTGTGGAGGTTGAGGGATATCCAGAAAAGTGGGAAGGGATTTCCTCACCATGAAATATCCCTAGTGGATGATGGACAAAACCTAAGAGTCTTGAATGACCCTTAACCAATTGGGAAGGGACAAAATAACTTGGTCGACAGAAAGATGAAGTAAACTGTCAGATGGAACCTGGTTTGTCCTGAAAAAGAGGCTTCTGAGAAGTAGGAGTCTGAGTAGACTTAGCTGGAGGTACACAACTGGAACCCTCTTTTACCTTTGGGTGGAGGGTGAGATTGTATGTAAACAAAAGCAATTTTGGAGGGATAATTCCTCTAGAACTTGGGGAATAGAAAAACAAATGCATGTTTTAATTCCTGCAAGGCCTTGCCTTTGTCCTAGAGAGACTTAAAAAGTTCAGCAGCAGCAGAGCCAAAAAGTATTTTATTATCAAGAGGAGCATCCAACAATTTAGTGTTAATGTCATCAGATAAAGGCCGAAGATGAAGCCAAGAGGAACACCTCAGAACAGAACCAAATGCAGCAACCCTAGAAAACACATCAGCTGATCATAACTACATTTAATAGAGTGGTGAGCCACTTGAGGTAGATCCCAACAAGGAAAGGGGGAGGCCTTCCCTTCAGAATCATAAGGTCAGAAATTACTTGAGGAAGAAGGGCTAAAACATACCTAGTCATATGAGACTGGTAACTGATAGCCCTAAAAGCCAGGGTAGCAGCAATATAAAATTTTTCACCTAGATGTTCATTGCTCTACTGTCTTTGTCTGAAGGGAGTAGTTTAGTAGAAGGAAAAAGTTTAGAAGGCTTTTCAGAACAGACAGACACTACAGAAGGGTTAGCAGAAGGACATTTATACAGAAATTTGCAACCATCTGGCACCTTGTAAAAATGTGAGATATCTTGGGGGCTGAAGGCTGATAATCATGAGTAACACAGGCTGCCAAAAAGGTGTCTAAGAGGGAAGCCAGAACTGGAGGAACAGCAGAGGGTATGACAGACTCCATCTGGGTTCATAATACCTCTTCAGAGTATCAAAAACCTAAGAACAAGCCCATTTGAAATATTCCAACATATGAAAAATAGTGTCCTCAAAAGAGTTTTTTTCTAAGGGAGAATCCGGACTAATAGAAATCTCTTCCTCAGACCTATAATCCAAAGGAGAAAGGATCAGAGAAGAGTATGCTAAAGACTCTTTCCCAGAATCCAAATCCTCATCAGAGAACTCTTGCTCCTTGGGCCTTTTAAGAGGAGCAGATGACCAGGGAGGAGCAGGCACAGTGACTCCTTATGGAGGCTTTAAGGCCATCAAAGCATTAAACAACCCTGGAGTAAAATCTTACAATTCACATTGGGGATCTTTAACAACAGGGGAAATAGGTTTGCTTTTTTCTTTTGAGGAAAGTCTGCACTTAAAACCCTAAGAGGTTTGGACCCCTGCATACACTCTATCAACATAGTAGGAATCTATCCCTGAAATAGAATCTGCAGAGTCCCTCTCAATCTCTCAGATATAATCAGCCGAGGCTCACTCTCAATATCTGGAACAAATGTCTGTAAAGTCTCTAAAAGACGTGTGAGATAAAGACATCTGAGAAGTCAGATCGGCATCTAACCGCAGCTTGGCAATCCAAATCAACAACTGGATGATCTTCTGGGCTTTCACAAGCCTCAAGAGAGACATCAGAGGAAGCTGTATAGCAGCCACATCAAACCTGAGTTTTTTGGCCTTTTTCTTCGCAGGTGGCTGATTCTCAGGATGGGAAGACTCCACCATAACAGCTTGTGCCTGAGTTTTTTGGCCTTTTTCTTCGCAGGTGGCAGATCCTCAGGATGGAAAGACTCTACCATAACAGCTTGCGCCTGAGTTTTTTGGCCTTTTTCTTCACAGGTGGCTAATCCACAGGATGGGAAGACTCCACCATAACAGCTTGCACCAACAACTTTAGACACTGGTTTTCCAGGTAAATGGGCAAAGAGGAGAGATGACTACATAGGATCTTAGGGACAAACACTTGGCAGATAGAACAATGCATATAGTCATGGGAAGCACCCAAACAGAACAGACGTTCGTGACACTCTTTATGGGGAATCTGCCTCCCACACTAATATTTCCCCTTTTCTGGATGATATGTAAACTTACAAAAATAGAAGAAGATAAGAAGAAACCCCAATGGGGCACTTACCTGAAACACGGCTTGGTAACTAGCATAGAACAGCATTCAGACTGATGTTCAAAGATGGCCTTCGGGCTGGTGGCAATGTAGTTCTGAGGTCTGTACATCCATACATCATCTTTATGTCCTACATTTTGTGCGGGTAGCATATGTGTGATGTATGAAGTCTATAAATTCTTAAGGCTTTGGTATACTGGCTGGACATTGGGCTGTCCTTGGCAGGAGATCCCTTTCATCAGGAATACTGCAACAATGGTATGGAAGGACATATTTAGTAAACAGAAAGAAGAAGCTATAAACGTAAAATGAACATAAATGATTAAAATCAAAGAACTGGAGTTCTGTAACTTCCATTTAAAGTTGATCCATCCATTATATAAATTGTATTAACTAATATAACTAAGCACTCTGGGAGTTAAGAAAGGTGGGGGAAAGGTTAGGGATTTATATGGTGTATCTGCACGTTAAGGAAGAAGGATAAGAAACTGGAGGAAAGACTACAGGAGGTGGGGAGGAGAAAATAGGCTATACTCCCAGGAGTACTAAATTAGCCATATGCAGTCTGTGAAATTTCAAGTTCCAGGGTAGAGAGGGTGAAGTAGCTGATTATGGTTTTGGACCATGAAGTGAACATGGAATTGGTGCAGGTCTGCCTGCAATCCTAAACAAAACAGTGGGTTCCAGGAATGCTCACATGTGCTATTAACAGAGATCATACCACTTTGTGTTTCAGAGTAAGGGTAAAGATTATTTAGATAGATAGTTGTAAGAGACTTTAGCATCAGCATTATACTGAGCTGCAGGAGATATTCAAAAATTAGATGTTGGAAATCATAATAAGGGAATAAAAGCTATGGAAAGGTCATGGATTTAATATGTAGGGCTACTGGAAAAGGGTTTGAGGAAAAGTGAAAAAAGGGAAAAAAAATCAAACCACCATTGAGGCTACACAGGGATATTAGAACACAGATTAGGGCCACAGCTCTCAACCTTCCATCTCCAAAATGAGGAACACCAGCCCTCATAATGTGGAACAAATAGGCAAAATGTGGAACACATACTAATGGCTTACTAACAACTTCAGCTAGGAAAGTCATAGCATGGTTAAAATATGCTGGTTTTACTTATAAGAAGATCTTTTAATGAATTAATATGATTTATTTCTATTTAGCATGGATTTCATCTACAAAAAAAATCCTAACACTGGATGTGTTACAGACCCTTTCAATGTGGAACTTTGAGGAACACGAACTTTTTAAGACCCAAAATGAAGTACATTCCTCGTAATGAGGTACACTTGAGAGGTATGATTAGGGAAAAAGACAGGGCATATAAGAGGTGAAAGGAAACAGTATGAAGGTGGAGGCATCACAGTACAACAAATTGAGCAGAACAGCAACAAAAGGAGTTGTGGCAGTGGCAGTAAAAGTACAAGTTGAAGAGGAAGTGGCAGAACACAGCAACACAGGGAACAAATATACTTTAGTACACAGCAGACAGAAGACATGCAGGCAGAGCTCTAGCCAGGATGAACAAAGATGGAAGAAAGAGAAGATCAAGGAAGGTGGGAACAAAGAACTGAATAGATATATTACTTCACTCTTTAAGAAGAAAGGGGGAAGGTTCATTGCAGGGAGACAAGTACTGCAGAGTAGGGGAGTAGTGGACAGACACAAGGATAGGTGGACAGGGAACTGCCTGCATTAAGGGAGGATAAAGCACTGGTGCTAAATACTACATAACAGGGTGCTCAATAATCTGGTAAGTGTGCTGTCCGATCACTTAATGGAAACCTTCAGCCGATAAATTGGCAGTGCAGAAGTATGGCACCCTTGTACAATGAAGGAAACAAGAAAAATGCAGGGAATTACAACCTTGTTAGCTTAACAGAAATGGAAGAGAAAATCATGAATAAACCCTGAAGGAAAGGCAAACCGTCTGGCATTGTGACCAGTGGGACTTCTAAGTGAAATCTGATCCTCTTATGTTACTGAGCTACTGAAGAGTGTGGCACAGAAATATCAGTTGATATGGTCCACCCGGACTTCAGTCAGTGCCTTTGCCATACTTCCACACAGACACCTGCTAGGAAAGATGGAGGGGTTGGACAATGACTGATGGAATGTATCGCCACATGGATGTAGAGTACAACACTGCGTGTTGTGGTGGGAGGGTTGATGTCTGTAACAAGGTAAGTGGCCACTAAAGTGCTGCAGAGGTCAGTTCTGCATCCCAGAACTCTCTAGAGTGTTTGTTTCAGACAGATCTGATAGAATCTTGAATAGGATCAGGCCAAAAACACTGCATCTATGGGCCCAGACAATATCCCAAGATGCCTTCTAAGTAGCGTGAAACATGACCTATCAGGCCCTCTGGAATTGCTAGTTAACTGTCACCTCCAAACAAGCTTCATGGCTCATGAATGGAGAACCGAAACAGTCAGTCTTCACAAAGGTGGGCCCTCTACAGTCCCTGGAAACTGCAAACCCATAAGCCTCACTAGTCTTACATGCAAAGCCATGGAAATAATAGTCATGGAAATGATCAATAATGATGTAGTAAACCTCCAGACCCTTCAACCAGCATGGATTGGTTTCATCAAGGGCAGGTCATACCTACTTAACCTAGTGGAGTTCTTTGAGAAGGTCACCAAAGCAATGAATAAGGGCAAAATGGTTTGCACTGCCTACCTTGACATGGCCAAGAGATTAGACACAATACCCAATTCGAACATTGTTGACAAATTCAAGAGGTTAGGTACAAACCCGTATGTCACCTGGTGGCTAGCCATCTGGCTCACATACGGGACCCAGGAAGTTAAAATTGGGGAGTCCACCTCTACACAGAGGCCAGTCACAAGTGGAGTCCCTCAGGAATCAGTCCTTGGACCACTCTTTTTTGGCATTTACTTCTCTGAACTCAAGGCAATGGTCTCTGGCTGACTAAATTGTCAGATATTTACAAATTAGGAGCTGTCACCGAATCCCACTCCAGGAAGGGCTGACACAGACAAACAACTGGTGTCAGAGTCATGGACTAAAACTAAATGCCGAGAAATGCATACTAGTATCCATCAG
Source organism: Protopterus annectens (assembly GCF_019279795.1). Classification (NCBI taxonomy): domain Eukaryota; kingdom Metazoa; phylum Chordata; order Ceratodontiformes; family Protopteridae; genus Protopterus; species Protopterus annectens. The sequence continues at coordinate 735,806,523 of NC_056736.1, forward strand.
GAAGTCATCCACCCCTGGTAACTATCATATTGACAACACACCCCTTAGAGCTGACACAGTAGTCAGGGATTTGGGGACATTAATCTAGCCTTTGACTGTCACATATCTACAGCAGTGAGGAAATCATTCTATGTTGCACAACTTATAAACAAAGGCATGTCATCTAGGTTTAAGGAAGTCACTGTTCCACTGTATTTGGTATTCATCAGACCTATCATTGAGAACAATGCCCTCTTTGGTATGTACCTAACCAGGCGTATCGAACAAAAGGAATGTCCACAGAGGTTCCTCACTAAAAGAATACAGGGAGTAAGTAAAATGGTCTATGCAGACTACATCAAGGCCCTATCCCTGTATTCTGTCTCCTACAGGTTGTTCAGGGGAGATCTATGCTGGGCATACAGGGCATTGTCAGACCCCACTCTGATGGACCTCCTGCATATCAGAAAATGAAACAGCACCAGAATTACCCATTCTAAAGACTTAAACCTCGCCTATGATATAAATAGGACATGATGGAGAGACAGGTATGTATCCCAGAGACTACCCTGTCTCTGGAACAGGCTCCCCATCCATGTGAAGCAGAGTTCCTCCCTAACCCAATTCAAGTGTAACTTGGACAATTGTATGGGGAACAGGAAATTCATCCCTGGCTTGGCACCTATGTCTATAATGGCCATAGGCACCCTGTAAATCATTCATCTCTCAGACTCCTGCTTGTAAATGTTTCATCTCTCAAGCCCCTGCATACGCATATCAAGGGTACAAAAACTTGTCAGAGATTTGGGATGCATGACTAGGCTTAAAAAGGCCCCTGTGGTCATTAGCCTAGTGACACCCGTGAAACTATGAACCTATACAAAGACAGAAGCAATAGTAGAAGTAAGTCCAGTGAATGCAAAGTTGTCAGAAAGGTAGTCGTTGAGATAATGCACTTGAACTGCAATAACTTGATTGGAAGTATCAGCTGGTGGAGCAAAACTGATGGCAAAAGAACCAAAAAATGATCTGGAGTATTTACCACTCCTGGACTGAGGAGCACAGAGAGGGCAGTGGTAGTAATTGCCTGGTCTATCAGGTAAGAATTTGAAAGACCAAAACGCCTTTGTTCATTCTTTTCAACCATCGCTTTCCCCCATCTTACTTCTTTCAGGAGTGAGGGATCACATGTCCAAAGGAGCAAGTTGCTTGATTCAAGAGATAAACTAGAAATTTTCTCATGTAATGTCATATGTTTGCTGATAAGACACCCAGAAAATAAAATAACAGAATCTTCCTGATACACCTCTCAGCAGAATTAAACAAATCAAGAATCTTATCCTGAGACAGGAAAGTCCTTAACAAAACTGTCCAGACAATTTGTTTCTTTAAAACATCTTCTGACGGAATCCCAGAATGTCTTTTTAATCTTTTGTCTTAAAGAACCTAGAAATGGAACAATGAACACACCATTTTCCAGTACCAGCTCCGTGCAATGAAAACACACAAATTGGTCACACACATAAATATATTGATGCCTCTCAACCAGACAGATGCAATGACTCATACTAAATATTTTGAGAAAATCTAGGGACCAGGCCACACTGAACTTGTAATGTCCTTACTCAGTAGAAATGTGAAGAACACTCTGTGCAACAATAAAACTAGAAAGTGCCAACAAGAATTCTAGAGATTCAGTGTTGCTAGCCATTCCATCTCTTAAGACTGAAAGGCACAATCGACTAAAAGGTAAACATTCTGAACTTTAAAACTTCCAAATGTTTGCTGAGGACAAAATGATCCACTACAAGCATGCCCTCATCTTTTTGGAAACAATACAATAGGATAATAGCAACCTGAAGTGAAATGTCTATCTTTATAATCTCTGCTCTGTGAATCTTCTTCTTCTTCTTTCGGCTTTTCCCAGTTAGGGGTCGCCACAGCAGAACTCCAGTCCGCTAATGATTGGTAGTTGATTTTTACGTGCCGAGTTACCAAAGTGCAGGCAAACATAGGGGGATTGTGGCTGACAAAATTTGCAGATGACTGCAAACTGGGCACCATAATTGACACTCCATCAGACACAGACATCCTCCAGAAAGGTCTCATAGAAATGGATAACTGGTGCCAGAGCCATGGCCTTAAGCTAAATGCCAAAAAATGTATAGTCATACCCTTTGGGAAAAACAAGGTAACCCCTAATTATCACATAGGTGGTAATCCATTAAACACGGAAGAAGTTATCAGGGACCTGGGGACCCAAGTTGACAGTAACCTCTCTTTTGACACTCACATTGCCAAAGTGGTTAGGAAGACCTTCTACATTGCCCACCTGATCATGAAGGGATTCACATCCAGATCAGGAGAGGTCATTGTACCCCTGTACTCTTCACTTATCAGACCAATGATTGAGTACAACGCCCCATTCGGAATGTACCTTACCCGACACCTGCAGCAGTTGGAAAGACCCCAAAAGTTCCTCACCAAAAGGATAAAGGGGCTCAAGCATATGTCATACGATGCCCGACTGAAAAAACTCCAGCTCTATTCAGTCGCATACCGTCTGCTCAGAGGTGATCTGTGCCTGACATACAAGGCCATGTCCAACCCGGAATTAATGGACATGCTCCACCTCAAAAAATCCAAATCCACCAGAGCCACGAGAGCAAGAGACTTAAACCTCAACACGGATATAAATAGGACGTGCTGGAGGGACAGATTCATCACCCAGAGACTCCCTACACTATGGAACAGAATCCCAGTCCATGTGAGGCAGAGCCCCTCACTGACTCAGTTCAAGAGAAATCTTGACGAGTGGATGGGAGATCGTAGGTTTACCCCGGGAATCATCTCTGTATCACTGCTGGACAGAGGCACAGCAAACTAATGGGTATAGTATTCTCATCCTAAGGGGTGGTGAAAGCCACACACACTCTGGCTAGGCTTATAAATGCCCTAGGGCAGATAGCCTAGTATGAACCTATGAACCTATGAATCTATGAACCTTCAACGAAGGTATGCCCATTCACGCATGTCTCCAGGCAGAAGACGCTCTAGCTGAGAATCGAATGGACAGTGTCTTACTGTGAGGTGACAATGCTACCACAGCACCACCACCACGGGTTCAGCCTCTGCTCTGTGAATATATAACTGAAAACAGGGATAAGCCACAGCCTAAGCAGTTGTGGGTGCTTTAAACAAAAAGAGAAATGGGAATTGATTACAGATTCAACTTATTATCTTTGTTTGTAGTAGTTTCACCAAAAGATAACTCTTGGGAAATAACTGTCCATATTTTCCAGTTTTTCTTGGAATTCCTAAATTTTGCACCACCATCTATAAAAACAATGGCAGAATTTATGGAAGTGTTGTTGAAAGAATTCTTTCATTTAGCTGCTGAAATTATTCATTATCCAAAACAGCTACACTACTAAAAATCACTAAACTCGACGTTCTCTAGACTTCACATTTTCTTTTCCATGTCGGTAAGATATGGAATGACATGACTGTCCAAAGAATAATTTTGAGAAAGGTTCCTGTTATAAAACCCATGTTCTACACTAGCCACCAAAGCAGAATTGGAAGTATGGCAGGCATGGAACACATCTGACAAAACTTCCTTTGAATAATCGCTTCCTTCTAACTCCTGAATACCCTTGAGTTTTTTGAGAAAAAAGGAACTATGCAGACACTGGAAGAGACATCATTGTTCTTTAAACATTCTCTGGATAACAGGGCTGACCTTTCACTCATGCAGAAATCCTAAACACCCTTGTAAAAGCAATAACCTAGAACAGAGAAAAATAACACAGATTGTAAGTATACATGTCGATAATCAATTATACCTAAAAGACCAACAATTTCTTGCATGTCCCTATTCTCTGTAAATTACGAAGTGCAAAGGATTAGTCCAGATAAAATCACTTTAGCCAAGAGATCTTGGACACTCCCTCTGATGCCCTCCCTGTGGGAGAAATAAAGATGTCTTTCTGAAGTTTCAAGTAGTTTATTTAGTTAAGTAAGATTGACAAATGTCCTTGTTTTTATACATTACATTCAACAGGTCAGTTATTTAAAGACAGTTGCAGACAATGGTGGGAAGGTCCAGGGGAGCTGATTGGAAGAAATTCTGGGAGATGTAAAAAGGAACCAATCCCAAAGCTTAGAGGTCAGTCCCTTATTTCAATATTCCTGAAAGATAAGTGAGGGTTTGCCAACTCAGCAGCATCTAGAACCTTATTCTGTTAATTTTTTTTTTATTTTTATTTTTAACAAACAAAAAAAAATGACACACTATGACCTACCACTATACAACTATATTTAAGAAAACACTTTCAAATGTGCTTTATCAGGTCCATCTAAGTGGTTTGCAGACTGGTTAACAGTTTGATCACTGAAACCGCCATATTAACAAGTTTACTGATGTTATTAACCTTATTTGTATTACATGTAATATGAGAGGACTGTGTCTGCCTTTGTAGGACTCGTATTCCTTAACGCACATTTTGAAAAAAGGTATTACAGAACTTTTTCCAGTCTGACTTGTCCTTATCAATGCTTGTATCACATGTAATATGAGAGGCTGTGCCCACTTTTATGGGGTTCATATTTCCTGAAATACATTATGAAAGACAAATCTTACAGTCCTTACTTATAAGAGGTACATATACATGACTAATGTGACCAGTCCTCCCATGGCATTCTCTAAGTCTGGATAACAACATAAAAGCTTGTAAAATAAAACTTCAAAATGAAAACCATAAATATTCAAAAGTTTGAGAACCAACAAATGCTGGGTCTACTTTCAAATCTCAAAATACTGAAAGATTGATTTTCAGTATCTTGAGACAGAAATACCAAAACACTCGCTACAATGAAAAATTAAAAAAACAAATGTCTCTATACCAAACGTTCATAATACCGAATTTTTAGATAGCAACGTTCAGTTTTTTAATATACCCTTCACCACAAAATAATATACACCTCCCTGCCTACACCGTAACAAAGCAACAAAACACACACACACCAACAAAACTCACATAACCTATGTATAAGCAGGGGGGCAAGCACCCCTGCACCCCCATGTGAGGGGCTGTGTCTGCCACACTTCCGCTACATATATATACTAACTGCAAGGTCACACTACTACGAAAAACACAAAAAAACTACCGTTATGCACCTTACACTTAGTCTGCACACTGTCAAACATACACATGAAAAACGCATATACTACACATTTACAAAACTCACCACCTTCAACACATACACACACTTTCACCTATCTACCCCAACCCACTCCCAAAACTATCAAAAACAACTAAAAAATAATAAATCCCTACCCAAAACCATTAAACAGTTAAAACCTATCTGAATCTCCATACACAACCACACATAATCTGCCATGTCTAAATCCTAGACCACGCTGCAACTTAAAGACAAAGCACACCACGCCACACCAACTGTAGATTCGGCAAACTAACATTCATTAAAGTGCAGTTTTGAATAACTGCACTTTAGTTATTTTCATCTTGAGATACTGAAAGTCGATCTTTCAGTATTTCGAGATTTCAAAGGGGACTTCCCAAATGACACATATATCCTTTTCCCTGTAGTCTTCATGAATTTGGCATCTTTGTGAACTGAAAAAAAAAAAAAAAAAAACTACTTTGTCTCAGACTTTGCAGAGGACTTATCAATATGATTTAAGCAGGGAGTATGAGATCTGAACCAAGAGCTATTACTATATGACACAATAAACACTATTCATTTACATGAAAAATGAATGTAATACTCCAGACTTCTTGTATAAAGCTCTGCATAAAGATGATGTACACTATGAAAATGAGGAGGTGGAACAAGACAGACTGCTGGAACAGATCCCTTCCAATCATTTCAGTCTTGTAGCTCTTCAAAAAGCTCTGCCCCAGTTAAAGTGGCTAAATATTAGCTGCAATAAAAAAAACTCTCTGTGGCAACAGTTTAGTGTAGGACTGCCATACATATGGCCCTGGCTTCAAATACAGCACATTCCATACACTTTGGGGTGTCTACCTTAAAGACACAATGTACAGTGTTTGATTCTCAAATGGGGTAATTGGTTAGGCTTAAAATGGCCCATAAAGGCAGTTAGCCGAGTACTAATCTATGAACCTATGAAACCAGTATCATTAACCACAGAGCTATCCTCCTTAATATTGTTATCAAAACTAACAATTGTGATGGGCCAGTAATCAAGCAGTCTCAATCTTCACCATGGACACCAGTGAGGGAGGTTCACTTGGAACAAAAATAGATGCACACAGTATTTCCAGATGCAGCTCCCTGAACCAAGCACAAGTTCCCTTTACAGCACAAAGGGAATACATTCCCGTCCTGGGGCTGGGTTTTCCTCTCTCTCACCAGGCCCCACATAAGACTCCACACTGACCACAGCTGTAGAGTTGAGTCCTCGGCCGAGTGTTCCAAGCCAAGTCCTCCATCACCCTCTCTGTGAAACTAATGCTCTGTGTCCCTGCTCCAAGTAGAACACACACACACATGAAAGGCTGGCACAGCTTTACCAGTTATGCCCAGACTGTAAGGTAGTTGCACCATCACCAGAACACTCCAAAGTCAGCTACTGTAAGGCTCTTACAAGGGTGCCCAATTACAGTGAGTAAAATTAAAACTTACGCAAGTGGTAGTGTTTGACCAACGCAGCACGGCTTTCAGGAGCGGCCACACTGTCACAAAAATAAATATAAGTACTCTCAAAGGTTAAGACCAGCCACAATGAAAATATTAAATATATTTAATAATAAAAGAACATGAAAATACTGAATATGTATTTATAATAAACAGCAGAGTTTTAATCACAGGAAATATTAAAAATAACACAGATGGATAGATTCACACAGATACAGAAAAATACTACTTAACTAGTCTCACTATATTTTCCTGACTGATCTAAAGTATTACTATTCTCCAGTTACTTTCTAAAGCAAGACAAGATGAAGTGGGTGAGTGATCCTTCTTTGTCAGGTTTCAAAAACAGACTGCCCTGAGACTTCTGTCTCATCTAATATTAAAACATTATTTCAGTACTGGATTACAGAATGACATCATATTCATCTGGTCATCTGACTCTGTCTTCCACACTACCCCCCTTTACTAGAAACTGAACCCGAATCTAGCACATATGTGTCATAATATACACACACAGAGCTTTGCTAAGATGTTTTTTTTTCAAATAAAATTATTTTCGCATGTTATAACAACAACATAGGTCATCTAGGCATGGAGCAACATTGGATATCCATTGACCAAATACAAAGAATTGACAAAGTGACAGCGTGATGCCCAAGTGGGTACTTTGATTCCTATATACAAATCTTAACAGTGCTAATTGACTAATCTTTGTTTCTTATACAAAACAGACATTAACATAAACCCTATTGGGCTATCAATAGCTATTACACAGTTTAGAATTGCAGATTACACAGCCTAACTATATACACTATTTACAGACTGCTGTCACCTTAGTTTACAATTTAACTCCATTCAAGAAACCTTAGCAGGTGAGACAATGTTTGTGGGTCTGATATGAAGAGGTGTAGGCGATCCATGGTGTTTATAGCTTAGGCCTTCTTGATGTATTGAGTGCATTTACTATTGTGATAAAATATTCAGTAGCGTTTTCCAATAATTCTGATAGCAAGAGAGTTTCTTTTGACTTTTTGTAATACATTTTCATGCTAGTATGTATTTTGTAGCCATACGTTTGTAATCTTACCATGAGATTTTAGATCTGGCTACCCAGTTATTAGATATATATGATTTCATAAGGGCACACAGTGTTGTTATGATGTGCTTGTTTATATAAGTGAGATTTTCCAGAATTATATGCAGTACTGCAGTCTTCCATGACAAGGTGGTCTTTGTGTAACCTTTTTTTTCCAATTTAGTTCTTAGCGAACACCACAATTTATATACATTTTTGCAGCTCCAAAAGACATAGAGGATGTTGGCCACACTATTTGGATAAAAGGGACAAAGAGGGGAATGAGTAGGGTCAAATTTATTTAGAAGGACAGGAGTAAAGTAAGCATTATTATTTATCATGATTTGAGTATATATTAACTTTTTGAATGGGGTTAATTTCATGGTGAGTTCTACTGCAGATATTTTTTGTTTTGTGGTAATCATGTTATTCGTCCCAGTATTTGGAGTATAGGATTGAGTCCTGATGCTTAATTTTTATTATTAATCTATAGGTATTTTATAGCATTTTTGACCCGAGAATTAACAATTTCTGAAATGGTTGGTGCAGGGAGATATCCTGTTCATTGATTGTAATATTAGAGGTTAGTAAGTTAACTAAGAACATTATTTGTCTAATTATTATATTATAATTTTTATTTACTCCTAGGCTATTCCTAATGCTATCCATCAAAACGTTTTTAAATTGATAAAAGTCCCAAACTGTACATTTTTTATTATAGGGTATTGATCTAGACGGAGCACAGTGTTATTTTATTTAATATTTGGATTAAGGTGGATTGGTTGTAGGAGGGTAAGTGCGTCTTTGAGTTGTAGGGATGTTAGTTTCTGAAAAATCTGACTATTAATTATAATTATTGTCTGAATTTTAAATGCCCTAAGGATCTTGTGGTTCATAAAAGGTATAGCGTTAGGGTTTATATTTGTTGAGGTTAAATGTTAATGGTATAATTTTATCCACAGTGGATACCATTCCTTCTTAGCCGGGTCATAGTTTGCTATTTGAATGATGTGGCTCGCATTTATAATTTCATAATATAATTGGAAATCTGATAATCTGAGCCCCCTTTCTCTTTAGGTAAAATTAATTTACAATAACTTATTCTAGTACTTTTAGGGTGCTAAATGAATTTTGTTAGGAGCATTCTCATTTTAACAAAGAGGTTTTTTGGTATGGTAGTGCTAATAGCGTTCAAATGATATAGGATTTTTGGGAGAATATTCATTTTATAAATTGCTGCTTTAGATAAACGAGACAGCTTTAAGATTTTCCATCTGTTAATATCTTCAGTAATGTTTGACCATGTTTTGTAAAGACTGTTTTTAGTTATGTCCGAATGCGAGTGACTGAAGTTGATACCCAGGTATTTAAGAGAGTAGTTCACTTGAATTTTTGTCTCAGGAAAGTAAAATTCTTTGTGACCAAGGGGGTTCAGTGAGAAAATAACTGATTTATTATGATTTATTGCATAGTTTGGTATCATAGAGAACTTATCAATACAGTCTAGGATCTTCTTTAAGTCAGTATTTGGTAGTTCAAAATATATATTAAGGTAATCCGCGAATGCTGTGTATTTTATTTGAATTTTGGATACTTGCATGGAGTGGTGATTCACTTCAGAAGCTCAAAATACTGAAATATAGGATTTCAGTATCTCGAGCCCAAGAAGCCGAATCCACACAACAATGAAAACTGAAAACCGCAAAATTCAAAACCTTGAATACCGGAGGTTTTGAATTTCACGGTACTACTACTACTACACACACACACACACACACACACACACACCATCCTCCAGACAAACACACACAATCTGTCTACTACATGAAATTTTAAATTTTGTGTGAATTTTAAATGCCCTAAGGATCTTATGGTTCATAAAAGGTATAGTTTTAGGGTTTATTTTAGTTATGTCCGAATGTGACCCCCCCCACACCCCCCTACTTAAATATTCTCACTCCGAGGTCATGCTACATACAAACACACACAAAACACCACCACACAAGCTACATTCTCCTCGCACACACACATCACAGCTACAAAACACACTGACACACACCAAAGCCCCAACCCAAACCCCTTAACACACACTTAAATGAATACATGACCACAGCAGAAGTTTAGAAGTGCAAAATTCAAAACCTCTGGTATTTGAGGTTTTGAATTTTGCGCTTCTAAACTTTCGCTGTTCTGTGGATTCAGCTTCTTGGGCTCAAGATACTGAAATTTGAGATTTCAGTATTTCGAGCTTCTGAAGGGAACCCGTTCTTTGACTTATTTGAAGTAGAAGTGTTTCAATGTAGATGTTGAACAAGTAGGGGGAGAGTGGACAACCTTGTCTTGTTCCATTGATAATTTTAATTGGTTTTGAATAATTTTTATTAATAAAGAGAGTCATAGTAGCATTACTATAGAGGGCCTTAACCATATTGATGTACTCCTGTGGAATGTTAAACTGCTGTAATATTTTAAAAAGGAAGGCTAAGATGTGTTATAGCATCTGGAAACTATAAATCCATTTCAAAAACTTCCACCTTTCCAGGGTAGCAATTAGTTCACCCCTAAGGACAATGCAGTAGGATTCCTTGTCCTGGTTTATACAAAAACTTTGTCTCTGGCTGCAATCAGAACAGTAAGATATGATCTTTATGGCCTAAACCAGGTAATTTAATTTCAGACTATTTTTCAGTGTTAGCTGGACTGAGATTAACCTCTTCTCTTCCAGTATCCCCTGTTACAATATATTCATTTCAACAGTTACAGTCCGACATGTAGGTGTATTTCCTTTCTGTCCAGCAGGACCCACTGTAGGTAGATTTTTATCACAACCAGCTTTACAAACGCATTTTTCAATACAAGCATCAGTATAAACCAGCTTGATATACAAATGACATGAAATTCTTTACAAAACTCCAGCTAGCTATGCTGGCATATGCTACATATCCACTGCTCTACTTCTCCTGCCACAACTGGCAATACCTCACATCATCATCACATCTCACCCCCCCCCCTTTGAAAACTCAAGCTAGTTTCTCAAGTGACCCTGGAGAAACATTGCTTGAGAGGAAACATTCTGTCTGGGTATACATTAACCAATGCCCTGTCTTCAAAATCCATTTGCATTGGCATTGCTGAGCCCACTAAAGTGCTGCATTGTTATGTCATAGGCCTGCAACCCTAGGTTCCACCTTAATAACTTGGCATTTTGCTGGCTGGCTGGATGTATCCATAGATCTCCCTCAGACTCCTCTTGCCATCCACTGCAAATGCTCAGCATGTTAACATGGTACAATCTGGGACCCTGCCACCTGTCTATCAGGTTTACCATGTAGTTAACATCACTGACCTTCCCTACCATTTTGAAAGGTCCCTCCCAAACTGCCTGCAGCTTACTGTGTTATGACAGGAATGAGAAACATAACCTGCTGTCCCACAGCATACTCTCGGGCTTGAACATTCCTGTCATACCAGACCTTTTTCCTGCTGTAGTGCTCCTGCCAAATTCTCCTGGCCAAGCCCATGTGCTCCCTAAGCCTTGCCCTGAGGTTTAGGACAGCAGACTCCTTGTGGGGTTCATACTCACCCTCCCAGTCATCACAATTCAAATCTAAAAATCCCTCACACTATGCCCATATAAAAACTCAAAGGGTGAAAACCTGTTGATTCCTGGGGTATCTCTCTGTATGCAAAGAGCAGATGGGGCAAATATTTATCCCATTTTCTCTTAAACTGGTTTGCAAATGCCCATAGCATGGTCTTTAGTATAGAGTTTAACCTCCCCACAAGAACCATTAGTCTGGGAGAGGGAGGGGTGGTTTTTAGGTGCTTCATCCACAGTGCTCCCACAGACACGCCAACAGGTCTGATATGAAATTGGCACCTCCATCAGTCAGTATTTATCTCATGAAATCTACCCTGCAGAAAATCTCAAACAAAGCAACTGCAGACTTCTCCGCCTTGATGAAGGACAGAGCCACCACCTCAGAGTATCTAGTAGCATAATCTACTACCACCAGGATATACTTCTTCCCTGTGGAATTTGGGGTACTCAGATGCTGCACAATATCCATAGCTACCCACTGAAATGGCTCTTCAATCATAGGCAATGGCATCAAATGAGCTTTGAACTTGTCTCCTGCCGTGCCCACTTTTTGGCACTGCTCATAGGTTCTGCAGTACCCTGTTACATCCCTTGCAATCCCAGGCCAATAAAAGTTCTGCATAATACATCTCTTGGTTTGCTTTATGCCTATATGACCTGCAAAAGGAATGGCATGGGCTATGGCTAACAGTGCCTTACTGTAGGCTTTGGACACTAATTGCTGTATTACCTCATCCTCTAGCCCCCCCCAGGGGACCATTCTCTATACAGTAACATTTTGTTCCAGTATACAGACTCTCCCTTTCCTTGAGAATCAGGTGCCCCCCTAGCTACCTCCCTCAGTCCTCTTAGTGTACAGTCCAAGAGCTGAGCCTGTCTCAAGTCTACTTTTCTGACCCTTCCCAGCTCCACAGAAAGTCTGGTATCCTCTGACGGGGTGCCTCACTGTCACTCGGGGTACTACCACTCACCTCTGCCCTTGCAGTCACTCTGTCCAAGGGAACATCAGTACCTACCACCAGCTGTGGCTCACCTTCAGGCTCACTGCTACAGGGTAGCTCCCCCCCTGAAATAGCCACCTTACCAGCTCTGGCTTCAGGTGTGGGGTCTGTTGGGGTCTGTCTGGGTCTCCCCCTGGCTACCAAACTCAAATGCCTGACTACATGTAACTGCATGCACACAAGGTACTGCTTTATCAAAATCATTCCTTATCAAGACATCTGCAGGGATATCCTCAAACACACCTACTTGCTTGCTTCCTTTTCCACTCTTCCAGTCAAGATAAACCCTGGCTAAAGGCATCTGGAATGGGGTCCTTCCTAAAGCTCTGACTGGAATGGACTGCCCAAGCAAGTACTGCTCCTCGTTAACCACTGCAGGCTTCACAATGATTATGTCAGAGGCTCTCTCTTTCTCTGGCCTGTTTTTTATCTACTAAAATAGGATATAAACTGTGGTGATAGTCTGGTACTCCTGTTGTCGCCAAACAACGTACCCCTGGCATACTGTTATTCCCACTTACTGGCTCCCCCATTTTTTGTTCCCCACCTTGCTTTCATGGGCATCTGTATGCTACATGGCCCCACTGGTTACATTTAAAACATCTAACCCTTAATCCTAGCCATGTACCTGAACTAGTGGCTTCTCCTGTTACTGGTGGACTCTGTTGGGGTAGTTTAGACCACAAATGATGGGTTTCCATATATCCATGTGCAGTACTTGGTATCCCCTTCTTGTGTAGTGATGCCCTGCTTGCTAAGTAGATAGCCCCTTTTTCCCCAGGTCATCTGCATAGTTACATTCCCAGTCTGCCAACCAGATTCTCATGTCCTCAGGCAAAGTGCTAAGGGCTTGTTCCTCACCAAAAGGTCTGCCAGCCCTCCAAACGTGGAGACCTGACACCCACTCACCCACCTATGAAAATAAGCGTTTAACTCAGCAATATAATCAATACACTTTCATCTGCCTTGCGTCCATGCTCAGGAAACTTTTTTGTGTAAGCTTTAGGTGTTAACTTAAAACATTCCAATAAACATTGTTTTAAGCAATCATGATCAGACAATTTGGAAAGAGCAGTTACAGCTTTACCATAAAGTAATTCAGTCACAAACCATACCCAGAGCCCTTGGTCAACATTATACTGTTTATATACCCTTTCAAATATATGAATAAAACTATCAAAATTATCACCCTGTGTAAACTGTGGAAGAAATTTACTAACCTTTATTGCTACTGAGGTTCAGTTATTCCCTTCCCCATTGCCTCCATGAACCTGACAAAGAGCCAGGGCCTCCAAACACTGTGGTCTCTATGCTGATTCTAATTCCATATGCATTGCCTACCACAGTCTCTCATTTTCTTCAGTGTCCAAATGCTGCAGTCTCCCTGCCGATTCTAATTCATCTGTTTTGACTACCACAGTCTCTCCACTGATTCTAATTCCGAATGTTTGGCCTCCAGTTCAAGTCTCTAACTCCAGATGGGTTTTTAAGTCCTCTAAAGAAAAGATGAATGGTCCTCTTTCTGAGGTCTGCAAATCCCCATCATCAGACTGGTTATATTCCTGGTTGCTGGTCTGGACTACAGCTGTGACTGAGGCTGAAATAATTTCCTCTTTAGTCAGGTTGGCATGCATCAGTCCTTTGGCTTCACACACCTAGGCCAACTGGTTCTTTGCCAGCTTGCCATAATCCTCTGCTGACATCTTTGCCTGCTTTCCCTGACTAAACAAAGCTAACAAAAATAACTAAATAAATATGTTGTGAAAATGAAACTCTGTATGTTTACCTTTTGGCTGTTGATAGCACACACATCTTCAGTGACAACTGCCTACAAGCTACAGAAGTTCAATTAATATCACACCACTAATCAACAATATGTGACATCCCTCCTCTGGGCAAGTAATCAAGGAGTCCTAATCCTCACTACAGACACATGGGACATTCAGTTGGAACAAAAATGGACACAGACAGTATCTCCAGATGCAACTCTCTGAACCAAGCACATTTTCTCTTACAAGCGTACAAGGAACACACTGGCTGGGTTTCCCTCTCTCTCACCAGTCCACAAATAAGACTCCACACTGTAAAGTTGAATCCTCAGCTGAGTGTTCCAAGCCAAGCTCTCTACCACCCTCTCTGTGAAACCAGTGCTTTGTGTCCCAGCTCCAACTAGATGACGCACATACTCTTTGAGATTTGATTTTTACACACAGACACACACACCTGGGAAAGGCTGTCACAGATTTACCAGCTATGTACAGAAAATAAGGTAGTTCCACCGCCACCAGAACACTCCAAAGCCAGTTAATATAAGGCTCTTACAAGGGTACCCAATTACACTGAATAAAATTAATACTAATACAAATGGTAGTGTTTGAACAAGGCTTTCAAGAGCAGCCACAGTGTCACCAAATAAATATAAGTACTCTCAAAGGTTAAAATATTCTCTAAAACACCAGCCACAATGAAAAGTTTAAATATATTTAATAATAAATAATAAATGAACATGAACATACTGAATATCTACTTACAATAAACACCAGAGTTTCAATCACATGAAATATTAAAAATAACACAGATGGATAGAGTGAAATAGATACAGAAAAACAGTACTCAACTAATCTCAATATATTTTCCTGACTGATCTAAAGGATTACTATTCTCCAGTTACTTTCTAAAGCAAGACAAGATGAAGTGAATGAGTGATCCTTCTTTGTCAGGTTTCAAAAACAGACTGCCCTGAGACTTCTGTCTCATCTAGTGTTAAAACTTCATTTCAATACTGGACTGAAGAATGACATCACATGCATCTGGTCATCTAACTCTGGTTCCCACACTACCCCTTACTAGAAGTGGAACCAGAATCTAGCACACGTGTCATAATACACACACATAGAGCTTTGCTAAGATGTGTTATAGCATCTGGACACTATAAAACCATTTCAAAAACTTCCACTCTTCCAGGGTAGCAATTACTTCACCCCTAAGGGCAATATAGTAGGATTCCTAGTCCTGGTTTTCACAGACAGTTCTTCTCTGGCTGCAATCATAACTGTAAAATACAATCTTTAAGGTTTAAACCAGGTAATTTAATTTCAGACTATTTTTCAAAGTTAGACTGAGATTAACCACTTCTCTTTCAATATATTCATTTCAACAGTTACAATACAGTCTGACATACAGGTATATTAATTTTCTGTCCATCAGGACCTACTGTGAGTACATTTTTAACACAAGCAGCTTTACAAGTATATTTTGCAACACAAGCATTCTGCACAAATCATATACAAATGACATATAATTCTTTACAAAACTCCAGCTAGCTATGCTGGCATATGTTATACATCCACTGCCCTACTTTTCCTGGCATAGCTGGCAACAGCTCACATCAAGACAACCATATATTTCATCCTGTTTAGTAGATTGAGAAAACAAGCAGATAGACTAAATGGTCCTTGTTTTAACAAACTGAGTCACTTACCCTTAAAGAAAGCAAATCAATAGATTTTCTTCTTAAAGTATTAGTGACAGCCTCGGTGGTGCAGCGGTTAGCATTGCCACCTCACAGCAAGAGGTTTGCCAGTTCAGTCTGCATGTGCTCCATGTGGTCAGATGGGTTTCCTCCGGGTGCTCCAGTTTCCTCCCACATCCCAAAGACATGCTGTAGGTTGATTGGACACTCTAAATTGGCCCTAGGTGTGAGTGTGTGTGTGCCTTCTGTGGAAGGCTGGGCTGGCAACTTGACACTGTAAAACTCCACTGCCAATCATGAGCGGACAGTTGATCCACTGTGGCGACCCCTAACCGGGAAAAGCCAAAAGAAGAAGAAGATTATGATCAAAAGCAAAAGTGGAAAGATTTAAGGGGAAGTTTTCTTCAAAAATAGTCACTGAAGCCCATGGTAAAAACACTTAATTATATCCTGCTAGCCATGAAATGCACTATTTTCTGTTACAAAAACAGATTAATAAAATATCGTTTAATTTTATTTGCTACTTCACTTTAATTTCTTTTAGAAAATACTGAGCCAGATTTATAAATGCAGTCTGCAGTTGCAAAGGGTTGCTGTTGGTATGTGGTACAATTCACATATCAGAACCCTGTACAATTCATAAACAAATCCATACTCAACAGTGTGTATGCATATACTAATGCATAGCTGGAAGTATGAAGTAGGTATGTAAATGACTTTCAGCCATGTTCCAGGAGTTATAAATGTATCAATTGTGGAGTACTGAAGGGAATAATTACATGATGTCATGCAGATGGCAATCATACCTGTGACACACAAAACATCCCCTGTTCGGTGCATCATCTATGCCCGGATATGTGATGTCCTTCTAAGTCTTAAATAATTGGGCATCATCATCTACAAATGGAAGAAAATGGTAAATGGAAACAGACTTCCTAAAGCTGACCAGCATGCAAATTAGTGGACCATTTAAACACATGTCCCAACCCAACACAATGATGACATCCCACCAATGGGAGTAGTCTCAACAATAATCACAGGAAGTGAATTATATGAAAATGAAGCATGCTCCACAAGCATGGCTGGACATACTTACAGAACAGGGCACACAGGGAAGGAAGACTACAGTAAGCTCCTGTGACCTCTGGCATCTCCTCAAAAGATTCCTTGGAGCATCACACAGGCATACTAGTCAATGGCAGATCCAAAACATATGTGGATGGGGAAAGCACCACCGACATAGCATTAATAACCACCACTCAAGTACTTCATGGTATACTTGCCTCTCTGGTTCTTTTTATTACGTTTATTAAATTATCACTTAAGATGTATGCAAATGTATATTAACACAAAAGAAAAACTTTAAAATGTTTCCATTTACATACAATATACATCATATATATATTTTTCTTTTTTAACTGTCTTGTACTTCAACATTACATAAATTGTTGAATTATTGCCTTCCCCTTAAACCTCACTCCTCCTGGACATGATTGTGCATGTATTATTTCCAGAAATTCCATTTATTTCTATGCAATTTGCTCTTTCACTTTTCTAAAGATCCCTCACTTCTTTTATCTTTTTTATAATATTCGATACTCCAAATACATTTCCATTTTCCAGTAATTGCTTTTTTGGCAGCCAACAGAATAACAAGGCCCTACTATGTCTAGACAATTCAGATCCTTTTCCTGTTGTGCATATTCAGAAATACAAACATGAAGCTGTGAATATTAAACTGCAAAAAGTATGTAAATGTCATACAGACATTACAGGTATAAGATGACACCATAATAGCCCAAAGTAACAATTCACACACGTCTTGCTTTCCCTTCCAGCTTCTCCACGCCATCTGGGTGATTTTGTTTTCTTGCGTTTCCATGCCTTGACTTACTATTTAGATTTTAATTCCATCCTTTCACCACACTGTATCTGGCCAAAACTGCAGTAAAACAATGGAATGAAACCATGGGGTCTAGGTATTCTGAGGTGGATTTTAGAGCTCCCCCCCCCCAAATCCAATGATAGTGAGAACAAACTTCATGACTACGGAAAGAAATTTAGTCTTAATTTCTTTCATGGAAGACATAAGTTGAGTCCCACATTTAATGCTCAAAGATGACAAAACAGTACTTATTTTATTTATTTATTTATTTAACATTTGTTTACCAGGCAAGTCTGACTTGGAACAATGACAATTTTCAGTGGTGGGCCAGGGACAAACACTCCAGACGCATGTCTTTGTAATGTGGGAGGAAACCGGAGTACCCAGAGAAAACCTACACGAATGCAGGGAGGACATGCAGACTCCACACAGAAGGCACTCCAGTTGAGAATCAAACTGGTGAATCTCTTGCTGTGAGGTGACAATGCTACTGCTGCACCACTGCGTGGTCCAGTATTTTGAAATAAACTAAAAAAACAAATAAGTACAGGGATACATAAACCATAACTGGATATAGTGTCTAACTCCCTACCCACAGAAAATGATAGTCACCCTCTATGCACTCCACTGATATTATACCACACAGCTCGAGGTGAGGGGGTTGCCAGGCCCCCAAAGCTCTGATGGTAGAAATGCTTTGATGCTCTGTGATAGGTTTTCCTTACTTTTGAAAGATAATTTGATAACCCTTTCTTTTTTACTGTTATCAAGAGAGTTATGCATATTCCTGCCAACTTTGTGCTTCTGATAAGAAAGGTCTTTCATAAGATGTGTGCGCACATGAGTACATGACTGCACATACACAAACACAAACAAACACACACACACACACACACATTACACAATTCAAGTGCATACTTGCTTTCAGGGAAATTGGAGGAATGCCAATTCACTCTTTGGGGAACTGGTAAAAACCAATGCACCTGAATAAACCCCCACACAGAGCCAGGAAGGACATGCAGATTTCACAGAGGAGGAGAGACAGCCAACAGCCCAACCAGAAAACCAAGAGTTGTGAGGTGGCAACACTACTCTCTATGTGACTGTACCACTGACTGGGTGCCTTCACATGCATCCTGCCAGAGGTCCAAAACTAGCTGTTTGCTGTGTACATTGCTGATGTTCAACTGTGACAGAAAGTAAAGCAAATCATGGGCAACTTGTTACTATCAGATACATTGCAACAACCACACTGTTTAAAATGATAGCACAACAGTGTCCGTCACTTTAATTCACAGATGATCCCAACATACCTAGCATTTATTGCTATTTTGTTGACTAAATGCATCCAAATGTTTGACTGTAATAAAAAATAATGGCCACAAAAGCATATCTATAGCTCTCAATATCTTAGCTCAAGAAACAAAAAATAATGGGAGAGAAATGTCCATACTTAGGGCAGATTCTAAACAGGTTCATAGGTGTGTACTAGGCTAATGGCCCTGGAGCCTATACAAGCCTAGCCCATAGGATTACTGTGGCATCATGCCACCCAACCTTAGTTCCCAGTGTCTCTGTCAAGTAGAGCCACTGGAGTGAGCCCCAGGGTGAGTTTTCTATTTCCCATCCACTCATCAAGATTTATCTTGAAGAGGGCCAGTAAGTGCTCTGTTTGACATGTATTGGAAGTCTCTTCCATAGCATGGGCAGTCTCTGGTTTATGAACCTGTCCCTCCAGCATGTTCTGTTGATTGTGGTAATAAGGTTGAGGTCTCTGGAGCATGTGGTGTGGAGGGATTGGGATTTCTTTAGATGTAGCATTTCTAACAGAGCTGGGTCATACATGGCTTTGTAAGTCAAGCAGAGATTGCCTCTAAGTAGGCAATATGAGACAGAGCATAGTTGGAGTTTTTTTATTCTGTCCATGTAGGACAAGTGTTTAAGGCCTAGGATCCTCTTAGCGAGGTACTTTTGTGGCCTCTCCAGTTGTTTCAGGTGTCTAGAGAGGTACATGCCAAATGGGGCATTGTACTCGATGGCTGGCCTAATGAGGGAAGAGTAGAGGGAGATGACCTCTTTCTTTCTGGATGCAAAACCCTTAGTAATGAGATGTGCCACATAGAAGGACTTTCTGATCAAAGTGGCAATGTGGTGGTCAAAAGAGAAGGTGCTGTCAACCTGTGTTCCCAGATCTCTTATAACACCTTCTGTGTTCAGTGGACTACCATCAATGTGGTAATTCATGGGAACTGGGTTTTTCCCAAAGGAGATGATGGCACTGAACTTAAGGCCATGGTTCTGACACCAGTCAGTGAGGCCTTTCTGTAGGATGTCAACATCACTTGGGGAGTTAATAATAGCTCCCAACTTGCAATCTTCTGCAAACTTTGTCAGCCAGAGTCCTTTCATGTTGGCCTGAACTTCAGAGAAGTAGATACCAAACAGGAGAGGACCCAGGACCGAACCCTGTGGGACTCCACTTGTGACTGGTCGGCAGTCTGACTTGGAGTCAGCTGCTTTCACACTGTGGGTTCTATCGGTGAGCCAGTTTGCAACCCACCTAGTGATATAGGGGGCGATGCCTAGCTTAGTGAGGTTTTCTATGATTCCAGAGTGGGGAATAGTATCAAAGGCCTTGGCCAGATCAAGGTAGACTGTATGAACCACCTTGCCCTCATCCACCTTGCCCTCATCCACAGTTCTGGTGACTGACTCAAAGAAGTTGACTAGGTTGAGCAGGCATGATCTACCTTTCACAAAACCAAACTGTGTGGGATCCAGAGTTTGGAGATTCCCTACATCCTTGTTTATTAGGTCCATGATGATGCATTCCATAGCTTTGCATATTAGACTCGTCAGGCTAATGGGGCGATAGTTTCCAGGGTCTGTAGTCACTCCTCCTTTGTGGAGAGGGATGACTGTAGCAGTGTGCCATTCAGTAGGGACAAAGCCCGAGGTGAGGCTGTGATTGGACAGGGCAGACAGGTGAAGTGCCAGTTCACTCTGTAGTTCATGTAGAACACAGCCAGGGATATTGTCAGGTCCCATAGAAGCTGTATTCCTAGCCTTGGACAGTGCTGTTTTAACCTGTGCAGCAGTAATACTGGGTTCCTGGCAATCTACTGGTATTGTGATTGGTCCTTTGGGGGGGGGGGTAAAGCTGGCACTGAATCTGTCAGCCAGTATATTGGCAATATCTGTTGGCTCGGTATAGGAGGTACCATTGTGCAGTAGCTCAGAGTAAATCTGGGCATTGCCATGGAGATTCTTTACATAACTACAGAAGGCCTTGAGGTTGTCTTTACTATCTGCTGCAATTCTGTTTTCATAGCTAGCTTTAGAGGATTTGATGAGGGATCTCAACTTTTTGTTGAGGCTGATAAGGGAGTTTTTTCCATCTTTGGGACTTCACCTTACTCTGCATCAGTTTCCTCCTCCTGTTGTAGAGTTTGTTTATGGCAGGGGACCACCAGATTGGCTTCCTTTTTAGGAGGAGAGTGTCTTGGTTCTATTGGGTATGGCGAGATCCATGCATTTGTGTACATGTTCGTACAGTGCATTGGTGTATGATTCGGCAATCATGCAACTATTCTCCATTTGCATGGGTGCTGTGAAATTAACCACCTCTGTTTTTAGGAGCCCAAAGTTAGCTTTTGGATACGTTTTTCATGGTGGTTACCTTTGTGGGTGGGACGGGGGGTTGGAAGGGATGTGGATTTCCAAGGTGATTAGTTTGTGGTCAGATCTAACCAGGGAGGAGTTGACTATTGGTGTAGAGCAATGGTCACCCATATTAGTAATGACCATGTCAAGGATGTTGCTACCTCTAGTGGGGGTAATAATGAGCTGGTCCAGGGCATTGGAATTAATTAATTCCAGGAAATGTTGGGCAAGTGTATTGGTACATGAGCAGTTAATGGAAGGGTAGTTAAAAGTCGCCCATTATGACAGTGTTAGGTTGGACCCTAATATTCTCAAGGGTGCTTAGGAATATGGTGTGTGAGTCTTGGGACATAGTTGGGGACCTATAGCAGGCTATGACCGGAATCCCTGTCTTACCCAATGTTAGCTGCACCTGAAGTATCTCTGATGCGTTTGGCTACCAGTCTGGTGGTGTGCGCATCCTTTATGAATATGGAAACACCACCACTTTTGGAGCTTTGGTCCAAGTTCTGGGGCCAAAAGGTGTGGAATGAGTTATAGCCGGGTAGTGCAGGGGTGCTTTCTGCTGCCTTGAACCAGGTCTCTGTTACAGCACAACTGTGATGCTCTCCATTTTAAGGAGTGCTTTAAGCGAGTGCATTTTGAGATTTAGACTTCTAGCATTGAGCAGCATGACCCTCAAGACTGGATTTGTTTGTAGCTGTTATGGTGGTAATTTGGTCTTTGGAACACCGCCTAAAAAAGGCACTATAGGGGTGGGAAGAGATACCGGTCTCTCTCCAATTTTGCATCAAATAAAAATATCTCTTGTAAAATTTGTGTTTTTTCTAGCAAATCATTGTGGACTACAGTTACTAAGTATTAACAGACATTTGAATTTCAGGCTACACATCTTTCAGAAAAAATGCATTTATATGCAAAACCAAGTTTGAAGCAACACTCCATGTATCTAAGAGCAAACAGATACATGGAATGTTGTTACAAACTTGATTTTATATATAAATGCATTTTTATGAAACGTAGCCTAAAATTCAAATATCTGTCATTACTTAGTAACTGCAGTCCACAATGATTTGCTAGAAAAAACACAAATTTTACACGATGCAAAATCAGAGAGAGAGAGATGAGAAGTATCTCTGACTAGGTCACACAAATAAAGTAATTGCCAGTCTGCTACACTTAAAGAAATCCAGCTCAGAGGCAATCTTTAGAAAACAGTAGAGTGCAGTCCATAAAGCTATTACAAACTTCTGCCAAAGGAAACCATAAATGCAAACCTTAGTTCAAGAAATGAACCCCAAATTATTCACTTCTGGTCTTTAAGGGTCCCAAAATGTTACCAGATATCTGAAAATGCACTTTTCTTATAAATGGCTGGTGATCTTGTCAACTATTAAAAAAGTTCTTTACAAACCTTGTCTATCTCTCAATTTCTTTGCTCACACACACCAAACAATGGGGGGATAAAGGCCTAAAATTAGGGACATTTTTAAACATTGCTTTAATTACGCAGGTTTTGCAACAATTTGCATTTTCAAAACCAAAAATAGAATTCAACTCTGATGTCTGGTATTACTAACAGTAATCCTCCGTGACTTGCTACAAAAAAAAAAATTTGAGGTAAAATCAGGGAAGGTTGAGAGATATGAAATATTCCACTTGACTGATTTTTGTAATTTGTTTTGCTCCAAGTCACATATTCTGAAGGTTAAGCAAAGAAAAAGAGAAAAGTTGAGCTATACCCAGCACTGGAAGCCACAAAAGCAGTTAGAACTTATCTGCACTGCTTGAAAATCTGACCCAGACTTGGAAATGTAGTTCCTGAAATGCGATTGGACTGTCAGGATCAGCTGACAAGGAACCAGTTCTGACAGTCCAACTGCATTTCAGGAGCCACACTTTCAAACAAAAATAAAACTTGCTTGGCACAGTGGAAAGTTAAAATAGAATGTACTGCCAAAAGCTGTACAGGTGAGATATAAACACTAATGGAGGACCTTTAGATTCCCTAGGCCCCTCCATTAACCTCCCCCCCAAGTTCATTGTGCTCACTCTACTGAAAACACTTCAGCTGTCTTTCTTTCATCCCAAACATTATATATACTGTCCAGTACTGTAAGCTACAATGATGGCTATCTTACATGCTACCTATGGTAAGCTGTATGTGCAAAGTAACTATTCAACATTTGATTATTGACTATGGTATCACAAATAGTCACTGATGAACAGGACCACATAGGTGCACCAAGAGATGCTTTGATGTAAACAGGCTAGTTTCATATTTATTTTATTTATTTAACATTTGTTTACCAGGAAAGCCTGATTGGGACAGTGCCCACTTTCAGCAGAGGCCGAGGGAGAAATGCCCCAATACGCATGTCTTTGGAATGTGGGAGGAAACCAGAGTACCTGGAGGAAACACATACGAATGCAGGGAGGACATGTAGACTCCACAGAGAAGGCACCCCAGCCAAGAATCCAAGAATCAAACTGGAGCACCTCTTGCTGTGAGGTGACAACGCTAACCTCTGCACCAACAAGGAAATTAATGGATGTAACTACTACACGATTACAGTGTTACAACAGCACCACTAACATAATATATCAGTATGAAGAAATACACTGGTAGCTTAATACAGACCTCAGTGGTGATAAAGCACAGCACACCCGAGACAGAGTTAAACAATTCAGTGTTAACTGCTGCTAGTTTCCAGTTAGTGCCAGTACAAGGCACGCCTTCAGATATGGTCAGTTAGAGGCCTTCAGGTGTATAGTCCCCAGTGCAAGATGAAGTATAACGGGAGTTGTGGAGCAGTGCTAGGAGTGCAATCCTCTGCTATGAAGCTCACTACTGTCAGGACTGCTTAGCAACAACATTTAGCAAGTTGCTGTGTACACCACAGTATACAATGTTTATGGCTATCCAGTTCCAATATTTTCTTATTCTACATTAATTGTCATTAACTTTATGGATTCTACCACATTAAAACAAGCTGAACTGGACGTTAAATTGTTAACCTTTGTTATTTTCATGCAGGCAGCACTATAACAGGTTACAGTAACGTAGACATGCAAACGTTTACCAGTAAGAAAGGTTTTTAGAAAGTGCTACAGTGAAAGAAAAGAAAATCATGAAAAAACTGCAAACCTCTCTAATACATTCCAAAAGTGCTAAAATACATAAATCTGGAAAGAAAAAATACAAACATTCTGAATTACCCAAGCAAGTAGATGAATCCGTCTATAATATGATAAAGTATCAGAGGCTTTTTAAAGCATTCATAAAACAAATTTAACAGCTTCAGTTATTTAAGAGAAAAACAGATTTTGCCTTCTTCAATTTTAAACTCCTACCTGATCAAGCAGTTCAACAAAGCAGATTTAAAAAAAAAAACTCAAGTGATTAAACCTGCAAAGAAGAAATTAAGTTCCATTAAATAACAAACGTATCCACCCACTGTTAGTAATGATATACCAGCATAAGTAAAATGTCAGCTTGTATTGCTCCCTTTAATGAGTTTCTTGCCACTTCCCACATTCGGGTCACAGGACTTTCTAAAGCCCACACAGATTATTTGGCGCCATTGCAACCTACAGTCAACTCAGAGGGTGTGCTGCAGAAGGTGTTAATTTTACAAGCATTTGCAAACTCTCATTTTATCCAAGAATTCATATTGGGCCACTTCCATTAAAAGGAAGCAGAGGTACTATGCAAAGGCCACTCATTTTTATTCTATGTGCTGCTGTTGTAAGCTTGAATTGAGCCTTATTCCCCAGGCCTCCACTGGCCTTTGCTCCTCTGAACATGCATGGTTAAAATAAATAATTCTAGAAAATCAGCCTCCATTGTTCTATGTACATACTTTCAGGTTCAGAAAAATCTCCCAAATTTAAATGATTTTCAAATAAACACTGAAAATAAGAATTTTTCTAACTTATTTTGTCTCAGTATGTTAAAAGTAGACATATGTTAAAAGTAGATAATCTGTTGTTCAGTTTTGTACAATGTAATTAATCATCATAATCATAATAAACCCCCTTTTCTCACTTTCTACATGTGGTTGGGGTGCTGTCAACTGTTGCCATCTTTCTTGATCCAGTGCCACTCTCCTGCCTTCTTCAACAGTCATGCCTGACTGTTATAGGTCTCTCGATCTATCCATCTCTTTGCTGGACATCCTTAATTTCTCAACTCCTTTCTGTCCGTGTCAAATCTTTCTCATCAGATTACCTTCTGCTTTCCTACATTTGCCCAAACCACTGCATTCTGTTATCTTTGACCTTCTCTGCAATTGGAGCTACCTCACCTTCTACTCTGATGTCCTTATTTCATCTGTCCCTCACCATGCATCCTGCCATCTCAGACACTTCATCTCCATAACCCCTAGCTTCCTATATGCCTTTACTGTGCAGGTGTCTGTACCATACAGTAGCACTGGTCTCACCACTGGCTTATATCTGCACCATACAGTAGCACTGGTCTCACCACTGGCTTATATCTGTACCATACAGTAGCACTGGTCTCACCACTGGTTTATATCTGTACCATACAGTAGCACTGGTCTCACCACTGGTTTATATCTGTACCATACAGTAGCACTGGTCTCACACTGGTTTATATCTGTACCATACAATAGCACTGGTCTCACCACTGGTTTATATCTGTACCATACAGTAGCACTGGTCTCACCACTGGTTTATATCTGTACCATACAGTAGCACTGGTCTCACCACTGGTTTATATCTGTACCATACAGTAGCAATGGTCTCACCACTGGTTTATATCTGTACCATACAGTAGCACTGGTCTCACCACTGGTTTATATCTGTACCATACAGTAGCACTGGTCTCACCACTGGTTTATATCTGTACCATACAGTAACACTGGTCTCACACTGGTTTATATCTGTACCATACAGTAGCACTGGTCTCACACTGGTTTATATCTGTACCACACAGTAGCACTGGTCTCACACTGGTTTATATACCTTACTTGTCACTTTCTTTGCCATACTTTTGTCATATACTATCCCTGCCACACCGTGCCAGTTGGCTGCGGCCTCTCTGATTTTAGCTTCAACTTCCTCATTCAGGTTTCCCTTGTCCTCAACTATCCTACGGAGATACTTCAAGCTGCTAACCTGTTCCACTCTTTTCCCTTCTGTCTCAGTTCTCAGTGTCTTGATGTCCCCCATTTGCTGTCATTATAACTGCATTATCTGTACTCAGTTTTATCCCAAGTGCCTTCAGTTTTGCATTCCATTTCCCTATCCTTTGCTAAAGTTCTTGGTCAGAGTCTGCCTGTAATGCCACATTGTCTGCATACAGCAACTTTGTTGATTTGTCCCGTTTGGTGATGGAGTCCATCACTAGTCTGACCAGCAGTGGGCTCAGAATTGATCCTTGATACACAGCCACTAACACTGAGACCCTCTCTGTGAGACTGAACAATGTTCATGCATGAGTCATTGGGTCCCCATGTATAGCCTGCACTAATTCTACCACTGTTTCTGAGACATTAAACTACTGCACGACTGCTCAAAATTGGGACCTTGTCATGTGCTTTCTCCAAGTCAATGAATGACAAGGTGGACTTCTTCCTCACCTCTTACTTCTTCTTGACTGTCTCACTGCAAACATCAAGTCGGTTGTGATGCGTCCAAATATGCTCATCTCCCATCTTACTTTCTACTACTCTGCATATTTGTTTATCAATCACCCTTGCACAATATTATGAAGGCAAATGTAAACTATGTTCAATACAGTATTTAAAAAAGATTCAGATGCTGTCTGCAAGGATGATGCAACGTATTAAACACAGCTATTCAACAAGATTCTGAAACTGTACACAAAGTTCAATATCTAACTAAATGCTGTGTTAAATCCTAACAAAAAAAAAACTTGTACGCCACTGCATGAACAAAAAACACTGCAGTTATAATACTATGACAGTTGTATTCCCACTCAAGTATACAAAAGAACATAGTTAAAGACTATAAGTAAATATTCCATTTTTGAAAGGAAAATGTCATGGAGTTCTTTGCATATTTTATTTTCGTTTTGATTTCCAACTCACACACACATCTGGCATATTTTACATCTTTGCAATAAAACATGGTTACAATAGATTAAGGAATTTATATATCCAAAATATTTCACCATGATATCCAGATGAAACGTACCTTTATTCCAGATGTTCAGAATCCCCCCTCCCCAGTTCTAAGCTACAAACTCAAGAAATCATTTATAGACCTGTGATGAATAAATTAATCAGTACGTCAACTGCCTGTGATTCCATAATTTTTAAATACAAACAATTCAGTGCTAAAACTTACTAATACAAGGTGGAGGACAAAGAAGTAGAATCACGTCAATAAATAATGATATGTTTCTGGTGCAAAGTGCTGATACAAATAATCCATTACGTATTTCTTTTAAATAACTGACTGCAACTGAGTGTAAAATGAGAAAATTACATTCCTGTTACATGCCTCATAGCCCTACTGACACAATATGTACATCTATGACAATACAGTTTCTAAATATACAAAGAAATATGAAGCAAAGTGTTTCTACCTCCGCATGTATATTATAATAAATATACTGTGCAGAAAAATTGTATAAAGCTTGTATACCAGTACTTTAAAAACAAAACAAAAAAAAACTGCTTGTGCCTTAGCCAAACAGGGAATTATGGCTATGGTAAACATATGTTGAAGAGCCACATAGGCTGTTCTACAACCACTTATAAAAAAAAAAGACAGTAACTTAAAACAATAGGCAAAGGAAATCAAGACACTTTTCAGTACTGCAAATTAATTGGGTTACACAATTTAAGAACAGTTGGGTATTCAGAGAAAGGTCAAGAACAGACTAACAGATACATTGGGGAGGTTTCCAACAAACTGATGAAATGTAAATTATGTTCTTGAATGTCGGTCTAACCCAATTCTGTTCTCCCATCCTATCTCGCACACACAAGGCAAAGTTTATAGAACACTAGGGGCACTGCTGAATTGTCTGTTTACAGAATCTAGTCTGACACAGAACAAACCTCTGTAAACATTAATTTACTTAAATGAAAGCACTGATATTTGTAAATCAGAAGGGCTCTGGGCTAAAGAAAAAAAAAAGCAAAAGCTGATATGAATGAAAAATGAGGAAATTACTTAAAAACCTACTTTCAAACCTTCAGACCAAGCTGCAGCCTTCTGACAGATGACTTTTACCTCATATACCTGCTGTATCGTCATTCCAAGTATACATCACATGCGATATGCAATTCCGCAGTGGCTTAAGAAACATTTTGTTCTTTATAGAAGGTTGTACTTTTACAAAAGTATCCCTTTAAAGTTAAGATGTGCATCTGAAGTACAAAGTATCAATTTACTCATTTATTTATTTATTTATTTATTTTGCCACAGCTTGAAAAGTGGCTGGAAATGGGATGCAGTCTAGCTTTGTAGCCTAAAACATCATAACTGGACATAGTTCCTCAGAAATCCGAAAAGTCTTTCATTTGATTTCTTTTACAATTCTGTTTTCAATAAATAGAGATATCTGAAATAATAGTTACCAAAACATCTCAGAATTCTTACAATTTACATGATACAAGCTTAATTTGTAGCAGCTGGTGCTCGGTTGTGAAAAACACACAAGTATAATGGTTGCTGACTACAATGTGCAGCTATTGCTGGGTGTAATGGAATGTACAGCGGAGGCCAATGCAGTCAAGTTGTCTCCTCCGCGACAGATAAAAACGGTCACTGTAGCACTTGTGCTCTCAGCATGAATTCAGCTTTCCACATGTCCATCTGCTTCAGTATCTGTTCTGATGCTCATAGTGCCAACGATTGAAGTCTATGTTGAAAGCTACAATACTACCAGAAGCCATGCCAGTTATCAGAGTCCTGTGGGGGAGAAAAAAAGACATACTAGTTTCTGAGATACTAAGCACTTAACAGTACAACTGCACTTCTGTTATTGACATACAGCCATAGCGATGTGCATACACTGACGTACACCCATCCCTTTCATCAATGCTGTTAACAATTTACGTGGCAGAAAGGAGAAAAATGTCTCCCTATAAAATGTTATTTTTTCCCAAAGAGTAGACAGCTACACCTTCCAGCGATGTTGCAAGCGGTATAAGGGAAAACAGCACAAACGTAGCGTTAATACAAATAATTCTCTACAGAGTAATCATCCTAAGATTATATATACCCTGCAAAACATGTAGTAGGGAGGAGCGACTAACAGCTTCACTGTGATTAAAGTGTGTAAATGGAAAGGAAGCTTTTAAAGTTAACAATGATTACATACTCTTTACACATGACCAGTAAACAACAGATAAAAGTAGAGAGGCGTGTCTTCAATATTAAGGGTAGATTATATATCTAAATATTCTGTTCATTTTACAGTTTTGTATTTCCTCCACACATCTGATAGATATAAAAGTGCACTGCAAAAACTCATTTGCTGTAACCCAAATGATTACTAATTTTCACAATTCTAAATAAGACTGCATGGTTATTGTGACTTTTGATACTGACACAGAGGAACTCGGATGCTGATTCATGCAACATTTAAGATGCAAAGGGTGGGATTCATTACCTTGGTAAAGACAGCATGCTAAACACACTGCAAGTCACAAAGTGTAGTCACATTCATAAGGTTTTGCATACAAGTAAGGTACACAATGAATCAAAACTTATTGTGCAAGTCTGCTACTGGGATGAGATTCAGAAAGTTTGGCATTTGTTATGTCAGCTAAAACATTGTCACACAAGTAAGGTACACAATGAATGAAAACTTATTGTGCAAGTCTGCTACTGGGATGAGATTCAGAAAATTTGGCATTTGTTATGTCAGCTAAAACATTGTCACATTTGCCTCTTTAACAATACAGGTAACAATATATGAGAGTATTTCTGTCTGTTGGCATTTTAAACCTGCTTTCTTCTCTCACACCTCACCCACTCTTTTTTGTCCTTCTATGTAAACAGCATGAACTAGCAGTTAACCCATTTTGAAAGAGGCATACTGACTGAAAGTTTAAAGAATGGCCTCCATATAGCATAGCAGAGTACAGCACAGAGGCCATATCATTTGTATGGCTGACAGTACCTAAATGCATAACACAGTGAATGTCAGAACAGCTCAGGTCAATGTACAATAAAGTGTCCATTAGTGCACTCCAAGACATAGCACAGAGCAGTTTTTAAAGGCATGCATAGCAAGTACTGTAAAGAAGTACAATGTGTAGAGAAAGAGCAGCATGTGATCATACAACAAAAACACTGTACACGCCAACACCACAGTCTGCAGGCATATGTATCAGAGGACAGACATGTGCAATGAATACCACATCTAAGTTGGCTGCATCTATATCCGCATCCACACAGCTCACAGCCACACATTACTGTGTACTACAATGAGATATGGTTACCTCGTGTGCAGATCCAGTGGTAGAAGAGAAACCGACATGACTGCACTGGCCCATGTGGAGACACTGTGATGGTTATATGAAACTTCCTCCTATCCTCATACACAAACAATGACACCAAATGCCAAATACCACCCAAAGCATGATGGTGGACACACAGGGAATTGTGCTATGTTGGTATTTCATAAACAGCCTCACCACTGTCACTGTGTACGTTTTTTGTGCTACATCCACATGACTATCACTGTCACTGTGTACGGTTAGCCTTGTGCTACACCCACATGACTATCACTGTCACTGTGTACTGTTAGCCTTGTGCTACATCCACATGACTATCACTGTCACTGTGTAAGATTAGCCTGGTGCTACATCCACATGACTATCACTATCACTGTGTACGGTTAGCCTGCTGCTACAGCCACATGACTATCACTGTCACTGTGTACGGTTAGCCTTGTGCTACATCCACATGACTACCACTGTCACTGTGTACTGTTAGCCTTGTGCTACATCCACATGACTATCACTGTCACTGTGTACGGTTAGCCTGGTGCTACATCCACATGACTATCACTATCACTGTGTACGGTTAGCCTGGTGCTACATCCACATGACTATCACTGTCACTGTGTACGGTTAGCCTCGTGCTACATCCACATGACTACCACTGTCACTGTGTACGACTAGACTGGTGTTACATCCACAAGACTATCACTGTCACTGTGTATGATTAGCCTGATGCTACATCCATATGACTATCACTGCCACTGTGTACGGTTAGCCTTGTGCTATATACACATGACCATCACCGCCACTGTGTACGATTAGCCTGTTGCTACATCCAATTGACTATCACTGTCACTGTGTACTGTTAGCCTTGTGCTACATCCACATGACTGTCACTGTGTATAGTTAGCCTTGTGCTACATCCACATGACTATCACTGTATACGGTTTGCCTTGTGCTGCATCCACATGACTATCACTGTCACTGTGTACGATTAGCCTGGTGCTACATCCACAAGACTATCACTGTCATTGTGTACGGTTAGCCTGGTGCTACATCCACATAACTATCACTGCCACTGTGTACGGTTAGCCTTGTGCTACAAACACATGACTATCACTGCCACTGTGTACATTTAGCCTGGTGCTACATCCAAATGACTATCACTGTCACTGTGTACGGTTAGCCTTGTGCTACATCCACATGACTATCACTGTCACTGTGTACTGTTAGCCTTGTGCTACATCCACATGACTATCACTGTCATGGTGTAGGGTTAGTCTTGTGCTACATCCACATGACTATCACTGTCACTGTGTATGGTTAGCCTTGTGCTACATCCACATGACTATCACTGTCACTGTGTACGATTAGCCTGGTGCTACATCCACATGACTATCACTGTCACTGTGTACGGTTAGCCTTGTGCTACATCCACGTGACTATCACTGTCAATGTGTACGATTAGCCTAGTGCTACACCCGCATGACTATCACTGCCACTGTGCACGATTAGCCTGGTGCTACATCCACATGACTATCACTGTCACTGTGTACCGTTAACCTTGTGCTACATCCACATGACTATCACTGCCACTGTGTACAATTAGCCTGGTGTTACATCCACATGACTATCACTGTCACTGTGTATGGTTAGCCTTGTGCTACATCCATATGACTATTTGTTTCTCTGCCACACACAGTTAACAGCATCTACTTGGTCATATCTGGTCTTCTGCCTACAGCCCTATGAATGCACATTTCCAACACTCGCAGTGACTATGGTTAGCCTTGTGCTACATTCACAGTGTCACTGTGTATGATTAGCCTTGTGCTACATCCACATGACTATCACTGCCACTGTATACGATTAGCCTTGTTCTACATCCACATGACTATCACTGGCACTGTGTACGATTAGCCTGGTGTTACATCCACATGACTATCACTGTCACTGTGTATGGTTAACCTTGTGCTACATCCACATGACTATTTGTTTCTCTGCCACACACACAGTTAACAGCATCTACTTGGTCATATCTGGTCTTCTGCCTACAGCCCTATGAATGCACGTTTCCAACACTTGCAGTGAGGCTGCATCTCTGTTGGTTACACTTACTTTTGTTTTAATGGATGAGAATAACAAACACATTATACCCTACAGGAACTGTGGGGGAGATCTAGTGCCAACACATATCATGGAAGCACAGCACGTCAATTAGTGGATGAAGAGTATAATGTTTTACCGTGACGACCCCCAACAGCAAGTCAACATTTCTGGCCATGCTTGTCAATCATTTGCATCATCACTTAGCTTCCATAAGTCTGAAATATATATTTCTGAATAATGTGTGCTACGCCTTACTGACTTCTGTTTGAAGGCAGTCTCATACGTCATTCAAGAATGAACTCAGCATTAATATACTAAAAGTACACACACCTTTGAGGCTGTGACTAGAGATGACAGTGTCTGACAGTTCCTGACACATGCTGCCTTTATACAATGCTGTGTGTGTTACACAGTTACAATGTGCTACATTTAGACAAGCACCATGTTTTGTGCCAGTGTACTGGGGGACTGCCAGTAAGTTAGGGACCTTACATAATCCTGGTTTTGTTTTTTAGCAGCAGCCACATATTGCAGTACAATGCCATAGCAGCTTGGGCTACGGTGTATATAGCTATTTGTTACAAGGTTGTGTAAATTATATTTGCACAGTTGGACCATCATTTGCATGTGTAATGTGCACCAATGGCCATCACACTGCATTGTTACATACAAGCTTAAAAAGTAGTTTACCTCAGTGTCTTTACAAAACTTACATATGTCAGTATTTTTTTTTCTCTTGCACTGGTCATACACAGTATGAACTAACTGAATGCATTTTACCCTGTATATCTAGTTTTATATCAGTAAGTAACACATTTTATACTTCATCCTTGTGACCTTAAACAATGTAGGACGCTTAATATGTTCATCACACACACACACATACACACAAACACCCACACACAAACACACATCATTCACAACAATCGGTATACATGATCTGTGAAAGGAGAACCTGCTGTGTAGAACAGAATATCTTCAGTGAGATTCACAGACATGGCCCACACTGTATAGGGCCAGTACACAAAGGAATGCAGAGAAAAGGCTAAATCAAAAACAAGCAGTAGGAATGCACATGTCTTTAGCTATTATGCATCAAGAAGGGTTCCTGTATATAGTATTATAAAAATGACCTGTAATGCAAGAGGAAAAGTGACAGAACAATTCAGAGGCAGCTATACTGCATACCCAGTTTGTCTACAGTAAAGCAGTGCACTGTAGGTGCAGTACAGTAAGGAAGTATGCTGTGTGGGTATGTACGGTCAGCATGTGATCACCCACTCACTCCAACACAGACACAAACAACAAACTCATCTATCATTGTATACAGTTGTTACTGTAGGTTTGGTCCTTTCTGCTTCTAGCAAACTCATCTACATCAACCCAATCATCACCGCCATTTTGACTAGCACAGCGACTGACTGGCAACAACAATAATTAAAATTAAGCATTTCTGAATCCCCTCACATGGGGCAGTGAAACCCCTACAGACCCTGCTATTTGTATATAATAACTCTGTGACTGCACTATCACAGAGAGAGGGGGGGAACAGTCCAATCTCACCATATGGACCTCTCCATCTGCGATAGTTCAGGAGTTGTCTCTCGACATCTTAATCTACCTGAATAAAACAACAATCAGTGGTGAAAAAAATGATTATATGCCTCCTAATGAGTTGTCCTTTGAATAAAATGACTACATCAACTGTTGTTCCTGAAGCACCATAACTGCTTCCTAAGCATTACTATTCCTTATTAACTTACCTGATAGAGCAAGGCACAATGAAATACGTGAGCAGTCTTTCAAGTCAGGTTCCCCAAAACAGAATACTCCTTCCTCAGAGATTATTCTCATGGATACCACTGAGCTGCACTGGCACCGTACTGGCCAATACAAGCCAGTAAGCTGCAGCAGGTTGTACTTTTGTGACATCAGTCACAGAGTAAGAATATCAAAAAGATACAAATGAGCATAAGTGCTCAGAAATGGGTCATAACGATAGGAGGTACTGCCAGCCATACCAGGAGATGTAGAGCAGTAGATGTATAACTTGTGCCACCACAGCTAGCTGGAATTTTGTAAATAATTATATGTCATTTGTATATAAAACTGATCTGTACAGATGTTTGTGCTGAAAATATATTTGTGAGGTTTGCTTCTGTTAAAATGTATCAACAGTGCATGCCTCTATGCAAAATTCCTATGTCAGGTTCAAAGGGGGTTACTGTGAGAACCTAGGGTCAGGTGACCAGATGAGGTCATTCTGGAAGCCATCTTTAATATTATATTTTTACAGGAAGGGAGTATTCTGTTTTGGGGAACCTGACTAGAAAGTCCACTCACGTATTTCATTGTGCCTTCCTCTATCAAGTAAGTTATTACAGAATAGTAATTCTCCTAGATTCAGTCAGGAATTTAGTGAAGCTTAGTTTAGATATTGTTTTTTTTTTTTTTTTTATTTGTTTGAGTCTGTCCAACAATGGCTCTTTTCAATATTTCATAGGTTGGTACAAGGCTATCGGCCCTAGGGCCTATACAAGCCTAGCCATAACAATTCCCTGGCTATTTCTTCCCACACTATTTACTTCCCTGGACTCCTGTCTAGCAGGGTGACTAACGTGATCCCCGGGGTGATCCCCGGGGTGAATTTCCTATCTCCCATCCAATCATCAAGGTTCCTTTTGAAGAGGGCCAAAGAGGCGCTCTGCTTGACATGTATGGCAGTCTATTCCAGAGTCTGGGGAGTCTCTGGGTCAGGAACCTATCCCTCTCCAGCATGTTTTGTTCATTGTGATGTGGAGCATGTCTCTGAGGGAAAATAAACAGCTTCTGCAAGGCTCGAACCCAGGACTTTGCACACCATAGCCAAAGTGATTTACCACTAAGCCATGTCAGGTATTTCCTGTGATTTGAACTCTGTAGTTTACTGTGAATATATATTCTGTAATTTCATGCTCTTTTATTATTTATTATTAAATATATTTAAAACTTTTATTGTGGCTGGTCCTTGTAGAAAGTATTTAACCTTTGAGAGTGCCTATATTTATTTGGTGACACTGTGTGGGCCACTCCAGAAGGTCTAGCCATCTTGGGCAACTACTATCATTTGTATTAGTATTAATATTACACAGTGTAATTGGACACCCCTTGTTAAGACCCATTGAGTAGCTGATTGAGGACTGTCTGGTGGCAGTGATAACTAATTTATACTCTAGGCAGAAGGGGACACAGCTGGTAAACCTGTGCCAGCCTTTCCCAGGTAGGTGTGTGTGTGTGAAAAATCAAATCTCACAGTCTGTGTGTCTGTGTCAGCTACTTGGAGCAGGGACACCAAACACTGGGCTTAGAGACACAGGGTGCTGGAGGTTTTGGCTTGAACACCTGGCTGACCCTACAGGTGTACCAGTGGGAGTCTTATTGGGGACCTGGAGGGAGACAGATAGTGAGATCCAGACCCCGGACTGAGTGTGTCCCCTGTGTGCTCTTAAGGGAAACTGTGCTTGATGCAGAAAGGTTTGCATCTGGAAATACTGAGTGTATCCATTTGTATTCCAAGTGCATGTCCCTCTCCAGTGTAATTGGTAAGGATTCAGCCTCCTTGATTACTGGCCCTGGGAGGGGCCATCATAGTGATCATAATGAAGACAAGGCAGTTTGGTAACTTTCTGAAATACAGTGCTTATTCCTGTGTACAGAAACTAGCATCAATGTACCACAGTGCATACAAGCATACTCTGCATAGAATATCGGGCAGTGTGCTCCCAAATGATTATACACCATTGTGGACAATGCATCACTGCCTTCCTGTCCATGCTCGATATTTCTGTAAGTCATCCCAGCATCTAACATATCCATACAGTGCAGCCCTGTCTCAGCACCAGTATGGTTCACAGCAGCAAGGCTACACGCTGCAATACACCATCATCCCACAGTTGTGAGATACTTGTGTGTGTGTACAGCTGTGTTTAGTGTGATTCTGATGAAGTAATTTCCAGACAGTGCTTGCACATTACTCCTGCCAACATTTGTATGTCTCATTGCTCAACCATTTTAAATACTGCAGATGGTATTTATAACATCAGTATACAGCCTGGGATGCTATGTTCCCTTCAAATAAAGTAACTCCTCCTCTGAATGTATCTTGGGCAATGTATGGGTACCTGCCCCTGAAACAAGATAAACCCCCTCCCTGAGTACCTCCTGGGCAAGAGTGCTGCTATGTTTACCTAGTGCTGCTCAACAAGTCTTAAGTGTGAAGTGTGCAATCAGCTGCTGTTCATTCAAATATTCATTTCACAACATGACACACGAAGTGCATGCTGAGAGATGTGATTATGTTTGTAAATAATACCTCTATCAGTATAGTAGATGAAATGCGATTATGTTTGTGAACTGCACCTCTGTCAGTACGGTACATGACATGCCCTTCAAGCTGTACTTAAGTCCACAATATGGAAGGCATCTCAGAATCTTGTCTTATGACTATCCTGTTTCCAAATCACTCTTACACTGCAGAAATGTACTAACGTGCCAAATTTACACTCTGTGCAAACTATATGCACCATGCAGCAGACGTATGCAGTACCTACCAAACTTACACTGTGAGTACCATTGTTGCACAGTATGCAACAAACCAGTCATGATGATACCAACATTCACGAATCCCAGTCCAAATACCACCAGACTTGCACCACATGTATAAAGATTTATGAATTAAACCCAGAGAAAACTAAATACATAAAAACATTTGTTTGAAAACTTGAATGAATGATGTTATCAACAAATAGCTGCAAATTAATTCAGCCTGCATATATGAAAATGAACAATTAAATAAATGTCATGCCATCAGATACATCTCTTTTATTCAAGGAAACCAAAAATTCTCTATATCACAGTGGCCAACTGATCGTATAACTTCATGCACTCAGTTAACCAAGCTAAAATGCATATTTTCATCTCATGGTGGTGTTCTGCATTTAACAACTATAAATGATGTCTTGAAACCGAAAAGGATTCACCATTATTCTATACAACATTACATATAAATACTGCATTCTGTATACAGATTGTTTCTAAGAGAAGTTTAATACATATATCCTAATTAGGATCATTGTTTTTACGTGGCAGTATGCATTCCAATATAACAGAAAATCTGGAAGGAAAGCACCTACTCTATTCAATGCATGCTTCTGTTGTTGCCACCGTATCTACACACATCAAATACGACCAGTTTCCCATACACCCATCAGGGGGCATACTAACACTGCTCTTCCATAGTTAGGTACATGGGCAGGATGCTTGTTCAGGGTCTGGGATGCACTCCTGACCTCTCTTCACCCTGTGTGCACTCTAAATCATTTTTCTCTGAATAATATAATTTCCTCCAATCTCTCAGAAGCACACTGGTTGACTACCCACACTGCACTTTAAATATACATTACACTTATGTTTGGCTTTGTGGCACAGTTCATGGCTAAAAGTGTTTGGGAAGGTCCAGTTCACTTACCCAGTTAGCAAATAAAGTATATGAAAAAAAAGTTATACAACTGAAACCAAACAAAATAAAATTTGAAATACTCCTAAAGGATAAGAAAGCAAACAGCTTCATGATTCCATTATCTGTTAACATGTTATGCAAGTCAACTTTCCTGAAAACGCTGCTTATCTAGAAATTCAATCTAACAACCGAATATACGGTTTTCAGTTTATTAAACAATAGAAACCTGATGGGTACGAATAACTAAACATAAAAT
The DNA here is from genome assembly GCF_019279795.1 of Protopterus annectens. Taxonomy (NCBI): domain Eukaryota; kingdom Metazoa; phylum Chordata; order Ceratodontiformes; family Protopteridae; genus Protopterus; species Protopterus annectens. Next base: position 735,845,197 of record NC_056736.1, read on the forward strand.
GCAGTGTAGAGTTCTAATGCCAAACTACAGGTCAGCATTGTCATTTACTCAGACTTGGATTCCTTCCTGGTGGTTTTCTTTACCACTAAACAACAAATGGCTTTTGTTATGACTACAGAATGCATGACCAAGCTGCTATACACACAAGAAATCAATGTAAGGACTTATCTGTATTTGCTCTTAGATACATTCACACACTGCCCTGATTTACCTCAGCTGTCATACACTCTAACTGATGTTGCATAAAACATGGGCATATTATATCACTGTACCAGCTAATGTTAATCAGGAACACCAGATTGTACAAAGAAAAAAAAATCTGCAAGACAGGTTCAGTGAATCGAATTCCTTATATAGACTAGGATAACTGATTTTAGCTGAGAACAAAAGGATTGTGAATGAGGTGGCTTCATGCAAACAAATTCTGAATATGTTTGCGGACTCGCTCAGTTGCATTTAGGACATCCATTTTCGACCTGAACCAAGCTCTCTTTGCTGTTGCTGGCTCTCGCAGTGGATGACTATGTTCACAGTTAGCATGCCCAGGGTTACTCTACTGAAACAAAAAAGTATGACAATGTTAGGAATAGGCTGCTATAGCTACACAGGAAGCCAATGCTGAAATACAAAAGATGTTTGCCAGTAACATCAAACAGGAGAAAATACAGCTTTTTACAGATGGCTGATAAGGAAGGTAAAGAAAAAACGAGCCAAAGCTCTGATGGAACGTAGAAGAGGGAGCATGTGAATGCCAAGACAAAAGTACTGTCAACACAAGCCAAGGATCAGATACATACCAGAAAAAAAACAGAACTGGCAGTGGGAATCAATAAATGGTACCTGTGAAAAGCTGTAGGGTTCAGGGGACGGGAGAAGGTTCAGACTGCACCAGGAGTCTCAAACAAGTTTTCAAAGAGGTCCAGCAGGCCACCTTTACAGCAATGAAAGCCTTGGTCAACATGATAGAAGTAATGAGGAAGATGAAAGAAAAATGGAAAATGGCTGCTTGAGTGGCCAGCACAAAGGCGACAAGGATGAGGAAAGTGAAATGCAGGTCAATGAATTTCACTTTGTTCCCTGGAAAACGTAAGCAAACACATCCTACGGTGTTAATAAGCAGGGTTTCTAAAGTCAACACAGGAGTCAGTGGTCTGGTTTAATCCTGCTACATGTAGAGACCCGGTATTCTGTCAGTCCCAAGCCATCTCAAGGATTCAAGGAAAAGAAGGGCACATCAGTCTAACTTCAACCATGAGTATGACTAGATCAACACATGGGATGGTGGTGTAAATATTGGTACATGTCACCTAGTAACAATTGAGAGAGGCTTCTGAATGTGTCCCACACAGAATGTTTGACATCAAGGTGTTGAGATAGTTTTAAGGGCAAAACTGCCACTCATTAGTGGTACGATGCCAATGTCATTGTCATCTGCAAGGAAAACCACAAGAGCAGTGTCTCAGAGATCAGTACCAGGCCCATCTCTACCTGAGATGCTCATATCTTGTGAGATTAGTAATTCAAGTAGCTGAGCGATCCTCTAGGGAAACGGTATGAATGTAGAGGCAGTAATGAAAGAATAATGATTTGGTGCAGGAAGATGTGAAAGAGGCATGTTATGGGGAATACCCAGATATACAAGATCATATATTCTGCAAAGAAGAATCCATGCTAGGGTTACTGTTTTGGTAGGAATAAACAATGTGAAAAGCAAAGGAAAAATCTTGGAGTGTTGCACATACCAAGAACAAACATCACTGATCAATGCAGGATGGAACTGACTTTAAAAAATGAGATGTGAAGTACAAGGCACTGACTACAGGCCACTAAGGGTCGCTCTTTCCTATGTGGGATAATGATGAGGCATACCTCAGAGTATTTCATGTAGTCCTGGAGGTTATAGCTAAGCAAGGAAATTAGGACAAAGGAGTTCAAAAACAACTGAGATGATCAGGGAGTTAATGGGCATAGACTATGGGGCAGACTGATGGCCCAAGTATGGTCTAAAGACAAACAGAAAGGCTAGCCTTCATCTTAGTGTAAGCCATACCTTAGTCTATGGTGGGACAAGGATACAAATTAACAAAAGGGCAGCCATGCTCTCCCTTTAATATATATTTACATTCCCACTCTTCTGAATGCTGCACTGACAAGGACAGATGCACATCTCTCAACTCTACAGATTTTGGACCCATATTGTTGGTTCGTTTTTTCATAAAATTGTGATTTTCTGGCAAATTAGTAGTAAATCATTACAGAATCAAGTTAGGAAATAATGACAGACATTTGAGTTTCAGACTTCATATCCTTCAGAAACATCATGCTAATGCAAAACATGTTATTCTATCAACTTTCTAAGTTTATAAGAGCAAGATTTAAAAACTGTCCCTATTTTTGGGCCTTTGTCCCACTTTTATTTATGGCTTTGTTCAGATTTCTTACTCTAGGACGTTGAGAGCTATGGACGGATGTCTCCGATACTGTAACTCCTGCGGCCCAGGAATGGTTAAAAGCAAAGGCCCAGCTAGTCTAGGAATTAACAAGAATGACTGCAATATTGGAGTGCAACTGTCACCATTAGGTGAGCAAGTACATTTGATAATATGAGATGAACAGCAAAAGCTACTGAGATGAGGACAACTTTGCCCTAACAGCATTGGAGACTGTATGAGGCAGAAATACAATTTTTTTGGAGGGGGGGGGCACAACTACAGACTCAAATGCCATGTGTGTGCACAAAGAAGTGGAATAGTTCAGTGATAAGATGTCTGCCTCACAACTCCGGGGTCCATAGTTCAGTTCTGATCTCTGGTCACTGTCTATTTTGACTTTGCATGCTTTTGGCATATCTGTGTGGATATTCTCTGGGTACTCAATTCTTCCCACATATGTGCTGCTCAAGTAGGTAAAATGACTAGGATCCATGTCATCTTGCTGAAGATCAGGGAGTTAATGGGCATAGACTTCCCCACGGAAGGCTGCAGGGAGGGGCCTGCACTCTACAGAAGATGATATTTTTCAGTTTTGTATTTGTGAGGTGCTGTATGTACTTACATAAGGTTAAGGTAATTTCAGATAATGAAAACAGATTGAAAACCGTTAACAGAAACTACCTTAGACAAACATTAGAAACAATTCACCCCCACATCCATAGACATGTATACCAAGTTTGAGGTCGCACAACAGTGGAGAAAAGGCAAACTACACTGTTGGCGAAAGTAGTATTGGTGAACACTATTTATTATTTTTGCATTTGCCAAAACTACAACTGACCTGACACATTCCCACTACACACAGACGTATGAGAGTACATACAACACTTCACAAATACAAAACTGAAAAACATTATCTTCTGTAGAGTGCAGGCCTCTCCCTGCAACCTCCCATGGGGTAGTTTACCCCCAAACCTAGTGCTACCTGTATACTAACATAGGGCAGGGTTTCACACAGTACATCTAGTTAGCAGCAGTGTAAGGGCACAGCCTTCTTACAAAAACAATACAACTAAGCATTCGTTACGGCTGAAACTTGCACTCTTATGCTAAATTTTAAGTCATTTTCTGATGATGCTACAATGAGGTTAAGGTTACATTTCACATAAGGAGATAGGTGAATTTACAGCTCTGTTTCTTTTATGAAGACACACTTTGTATGGAAGTCAGAATTCTTATATATATAAGTGAATCATGCTATCAGAATAATACTGCATGAAACACACATCAATTCTGTCTGAAAACTAAGTGTTGACTTACCAGCTATAGAAATGACAGGGATTTCAGTGTTGCAGCTGGAAGTGTTCTAGTATTCATCTGATAAATAATAAATGCTATGATGCTGCGGATACACTTTTTCATACCTACTTTGAAAGAAGTGTGCGTTTCTGAACAACAGCACAACACAGAGGATTATGATTGCATTTGTGATCATAGCATATATATTATGTGTTCGAGACACTGATGTCAAGAATTCGCTTTTGAGGTGAATTGTCCATGTCGAGATGCCAAGTACATAATTCTCTGTAGTACACGGAGATTTATTTGCTCCAAGTAATAACAGTGAAAAGTAAGATTAAAAACACAATGTACTGTGATGGCTTTGATAGCCAGTAAATCAGTGGGGGGAGTGTTTGATGTCCTTATGTATTCCTAGTCTAAGGGGCGCAGTTTAATTCAAAATGCTGTGTGTACTTTGGCAGGCAGAAACAGGAGTTGAAATGAAGCTGTTTCACATCCTGTTGCTGTTTACAGGTCAGCAGCATGTGCATTAGTGCAGACTAATTGTTAATAGTGTTAACCTCTAAGCGTTGTTAAGCTTACTCTTGCTCTGGAGTAGCATGGAACCAGGATGTAATTAGAGGGTTCTTTGAGTGTAATCACAGAGCTCCATGCACTGCATTAATGTTAAAAACATTAGTCTTATTCTGATATGTGAAGTAATGCATGTTTAATGACATATTAGAAGATATGTCCCAGTGTGATACATTACTATGTGTTGTGATACCGTTTACTATAAGTTCTGAAGAATTCAACTTACAGTTACTAATTTAAATGGTGTCTCATAGTGCAGTCAACATTTTAAAACAAATATGAACAGTAGTTGAATATATATCAAAACAAAGGGGAGAAACAAGTACTTTAGCTCCAGAAAAACCTAGGTCTTCTAGTATGTTGTTCCTATAATCTGACTAGTGTGCTTTATGTCCACAATCACATCACTCATACTCACCGTTCAACCTACTAACCATATTTATCCTAACAGTACACCCTAGATAAAGGATGAGATGATAAACATACACCTGGCGAGATTTTACTCCACTTTTGGTATACCATCAAAATTGCAACTCTCAAAGCATTATTAAAAGTTTTCCTATACCCCATATATCCTCATCATCAATGACTCTAATAATTCCACTAAATGTATGCTACTCACTAATAACTAAAGTAAAGGTTTACACACTGTGCTTGCAAAACACAGAGACAGACACCCCCAAAACATGCAACCTAGAACAACTCCCTAAACTCAAACCTAGTAAGTTTAGCAAAATAGTAAACGCATGAACTTCAACCTAAAAACAACAGTCTACCTAAATCAGCCTTATATAACAAAATTTATTCTTATTAGAAAAAAAAGCAGTTATAATAAATAAATTAATTAAATAAATATATAAGATAAAATAAAACAATGACCACATTTCCCATTCACTCCAGCAAGAGGGGGAAAAAACGTCAGACACTACATAATCCATATAACACAAAACCATCCAAAAACAACAATGCTCACTTGCATCAAAGCCAAAGAAATGACTCATTATATCAGAATTAGAAAAAAGAAATAACTTAAAAACACTGCAAATACTCATCAGAAAAGAGCATCATCAGCAAAACAGACCCAATTCTACCTAAAATGAACTCATTAAAAGACACCTCATTGCAATGTCAGCAGCTAGTATGGAAAAGAAGAGTAAAGCATGCAGAATATGGATCAGAGTCATGTGGTTGGATCTATCCAGTCATGTTCATGAGGTATACAGGTCTAGACACCGTAAGCTGTCACATCGCTGTACAAGCATGTCAGTTCTGAGAACATCTCTCCTGACTGCATACATGATGATCACATCATGACTGGCTTTCACATAAGTGATGGAGAATAAACAGAAATGACTGCAGCAGTGAGGCCTGGTATGCAGCCACGTGAGTGATGGAGAATGAACAGAAATGACTGCAGCAGTGAGGCCTGGTGTGCAGCCACGTGAGTGATGGAGAATGAACAGAAATGATTGCAGCAGTGAGGCCTGGTGTGCAGCCACGTGAGTGGAGAATGAACAGAAATGACTGCAGCAGTGAGGCCTGGTGTGCAGCCACGTGAGTGATGGAGAATGAACAAAAATTTTCTGCTTTAAACAGTTGACCTCTGCATTTCAATATTCATCCAAACGTGCCAAGTTTTGTGTTGCCTGTTTTTTTTTTTTTTTTTTTCTCATTAAGCTTTTTAAGTATTTCATTATGAGCTGAAATATCCCCCTCCTTTCATTATGTTTCCTTCTCTCGTCTATTTATTTATTAAGTGGGTAAGTAAAATGTTGCTTGCAGACTTCTTTCATTCATGACACAGACCCCAAAAAGGAAAGGCTAACACAATACATATGGACAACTCAAACAGCCAGCATGTCACTGACAGATAGGAGACTTGAAAAAAAACTGAGCAGGCCTATGCAGGATATGCAAAGTCCCCCAAGACAGCGGCCAGGTGTAGTGAGTGAGCCCAGGTGCTGTGACACAGTGATAGTATCTAGTAAAAAAGACTTTTGGCTTTTCCCGGTTAGGAGTCGTCACAGCAGAACTCCGGTCCGCTCATGATTGGCAGTGGCTTTTTACAGTGTCCAGTTGCCAGCCCGGCACCCAGCTTTCAACGAAGGCACGCCCATTCATGCTCGCACCTACCTGCATGTCTTTAACGTCACTCGACAGAGGGGAGATCCGAGAATCGAACGGGAGAACCTCTTGCTGTGAGGCAACAACACTAACCGCTGCATTACCGTGACTTCTAGTGACAGTGATAGTATCTAGTGCATCACCATAACTCTCTTTCTTCCATTTTCTGTAACACTTGTTACTGCTTAAGGATTAACAGGTATCATTACAATGTACAGAATGGTCACATATCAGATTGTATACAAAATAATAAGGCACAGAGTAGGCAGCTGAGCTTATTGGGTTAACAGCACAAGCTACAAAACCCCAAAATTCCCCAGTGCTGACTTTCCATAGCTCCTGCTTCATTAATGTAGAACACTGAGCAAGTCATTTAAACAAACTGAGTACATTATTCCTGAAAACATTATTGACAAAGACCTATCAAAACATATCCTGCAGTCTCAACCTCATTTTCTCTGTACCATGGTTGCACTAACAATAATGTAGAAAGACAAAACCTGCAACAAAAATTGTGGCACACCCTGCAAATTTAACTCGTTTTTGCAACACTTATTCACAGGATATGAAGATCACTGCAGTTAGGCAAAGTGGCCTCCAGGTTGTGCTGATGTACTGTAAGAATAACATTAGACTCGTGCCTACCAGGAAAATCATAACAGCACTTCAAATCATGTCCAGAAGCAAAATGCAGAACGTACTGCTGAAGAGAGCCAAACTATGCAACAGTAAAGAGAAATACAGCCCAAACAAATGTTTTTCAGGATGGTTTCCCTGCTGACATTCGGATTATTTCTCAGCAATGGCACTGTTAACTATTCAAATGCAAGGAGCCAAGTACATATATTTAATTCGCCCTGATCTACAGAATTTGCAATGTCTGCAATTTAAATGCAAAACACGCATATGTGGAAGTGTATGTAATGTATATCTATATATATATATATATATATATATATATATATATATATATGTGTGTGTGTGTGTGTGTGTGTTTGGGTGTGTGTATGTCTGCTGTGTGTGTTTGGGTGTGTGTATGTCTGCTGTGTGTGTGTGTGTGTGTGTGTGTGTGTATAATTATATATTTTCTATATATCTGTATGCATACATATCTTTCTAGTGATGATCATAGTGTACTAAAACATGTAATTAAGTGAATATTAAATCACAAAACAAACACAGCCTAAAAATGCTAAAAACGTTTTCTGTAGGGGGCCATCTGCACTTCTTTCAATACAAACAATACACAGAGCAGAGCAAAGCAAAGTCTTCACGGTGTGAAATTTAACTTATCTTTTGAACCTGGCAATTGATATGCAATGCAGGCTGTGGTGACAGACATTCTTGGGGAATATCAGAAGTAAGGGGCAAGCAAAGTATTCAAAAAGGTAACACGTTTCTGCTGGACACAAAGAAAGGAGAAGAAAATGAAACATAATTTCTAATTTCTTCCAAGAAAGGTGAAAAGGCGTGTCTCCATTTATTTCCATCAAATCAAACACAGAAAAATAATGTTAAAAAAAACAGAAAATAAAACCAAGGCATAAATACAAAAAAAAAAAAAAAATGGAAATAGACTTGAGAATTTTCATACTGTATTAGGAAATGTAAAGCCAGACTTGCTACAAGGAAACAAGGAAATGAGACATAGAAATGGAACTGGAAGACACAGGAGAAAACCGTAGAAAATATTACCCTGCTTATATTTGCAAAGAAAAAGGAACAGAAAAATGGATGATCAGATGATTTATTCTCCAATAAACAAGCTACAATTTACTGTAGTAAGTATGCTAAACGAGTTAAAAAATGAAGTGGTATTGATCAGATGAGCCATTAATAAATAAGACAATGAAGTTTAGTAGAAAGACTGTACAACAACAGACAGCGATGATCTAAAGCAGAAAAATTATTAGATGGAAAAATAATTCAAGTCCTTTCCCAACACCTCCATGAATGTAAACTGGATGAGATTCCATCTGGTCGAGTTCAGCCCACCAAAGCTAAACTCCTCCGCTGCAGTTCCCTACACCATAGCTGGGATGCTTTCTAATCCTGCGAGATTCAATCTGGTTGAGTTCAGCTCACCAAAGCTAAACTCCTCAGCTGCAGTTTCTCTAAAGCACTGCTGGGATGCTTTCTAATCCTTCACTGACATTGATCACAGTAATTTAGCTACGGTGGGGCAAAGTGGGCAACTGCCTTGGGCGCAAAGTTTTAGAGGGTGTGACCTCAGCCATACAATCCTGATTGCTCTTAAAAGCTGACCAGCAGAATGTCAGTGGAAGAGGGTTTAAATACTATAAGGCTATTGCTTACAAACTAGGATACTGAAGTACTTTCCTTCAGACTAGTCACTATGCAGGGTAAAATATAGGCAGAAGACTGGATGCTTCCAACACTTAGCACAAGGACAGAGGTGTTTTACAGTTTGTCCTAATTAAAGGTTCGATTGAATGGACTCCAACTGCTGTGTGTGTGTGTGTGTGTGTGTGTGTGTGTGTGTGTGTGTGTGTGTGTGTGTGTGTGTGTATGTGTTCAGTGATTTTTTGAGGGTGAATTGAAATTCAGGGAAATGGGTTTTCAGTGAATAAACGTAGACCCATATAAATATATATAAGTATTTATGCACGAGCGCGCACACACACACACACACACACACACACACACACACACACACACACACATGTGTGTGTGTGTGTGTATATATATATATATATATATATATATATATATATATATATATATATAGGGTCTATTTTATATATTCGAACGCTTAAATGTTCGAATCACTAAAGATTGAACTTTAGTGATCGAACATTTAAGTGTTCGAATATATTAAAAATTAATATTTAACAAAAAAAAGTAAAACTAAAGGGTTTAAACAGGGCGGCAAGCCCACCTGCACCCCCACCCCCCCATTACTTAAATATACCAACTCCGAGATTGCACTTCAGTGTGCTACAGTGCGGAAATGGAATATTTCCCATTCCCTACATTGTAGTGCAATCTTGGAGTTGGTATACTTAAGTAGCGGTGGGTGTGGGGGGTACAGGGGGGCTTGCTCCCCTGCTTACACTCTTTAGTTTTAATTTCTTTTGTTTGTTTGTTTTTTTTTTTAAATTTTTTTAATATATTCGAACATTTAAATGTTCGATCACTAAAGGTCGATCTTTAGTGATTCGAACATTTAAGCGTTCAAAAACATAAAATAGACCATATATAGATATATATATATATATATATATATATATATATATATATATATATATATGTGGCTCTACTTCACATTACCAAAATCCTAAAACAACGACTTTCACAATACTAAGACCACAAATCCAAAACTACACAATAATGAAACTATAAAGTGCCAACTTTCAAAACAATGAATCAAAACTCAAACACACATTACTTGTTATTCCCTTCACCACAAGTGTACTACAAAAAAAAAAATGTACACTGCCAGGAATGTTCACCATTAAACTGCACACACTTCAAATCACAAAGTAAACCGTAAAATAAAAAATTATCAACACATTAACAAATAATTCAAATTACCAACACACCTCCTAAACCTTACACAATTTCCATAACTACCTCTGAACCTTTGTTTTCTAAACCGGAATATCTAAAAGCCAACTACATGGGGGGTTGCTTCACCCCCATTCCCCTAACTAAATATACCAACTCCGAGATCACATTACAGTGGGGAAGAAGACAAATACCTTTTGGTTACAGCATTGTATTGTACATACTTGTACCCGCGGTGGTGGTGCTGCGGTAGCGTTGTTGCCTCACAGTAAGACGCTGTCCGGTTCGATTCTCAGCTAGAGCGTCTTCTGCGTGGAGACATGCGTGAATGGGCGTACCTTCGTTGAAGGTTGTGCGTCAGGCCTGGCAAGCCTAAACGTAAAAATCAACTGCCAATCATTAGCGGTTTGGAGTTCCGCTGTGGTGACCCCTAACCGGGAAAAGCCGAAAGAGGCAAACAATTGTATTGTACATACTTCCACAACTACCAGTTACAAAACGTCTGCCATATTTTTTTTTTTTAACTACAGAACTTCAAAGATACATACCTGTATTTACAAAGCCTTAAGTAATACTTCCTGGATACTTGTCGGTAATCTGTAATTCGGCATTTTCAGGTTCAGTTTTATCAAACTTGGCATTTTAAAGTTTCGGTATTTTGTACTTTTGTGATTGTAGTCTCGGTATTGTGAAAGTCAGTATTTTAGAGTTTTGGTAATGTGAAGTAGACCCACACACACATACATATATATCTACACACACAGTAGATATAAAAAGTTTACACACCCCTGTCAAAATGTCAGTTTTTTGTGATATAAAAAAATGAGACCACAATAAATCATTTGAAAACTTTTCCTATCTTTAATGTGACCTAAAACCTGTACTATTCAACTGAAAAACAAAGAAATCTGGTAAAAATATAAAAAAAATGTACAATAAGCTGGTTGCATAAGTGTGCACACCCTTAAACTAATAGTTTGTTGAAGCACCTTTTGATTTAATTACAACGTTCAGTCTTCTTGGGAACACACCTGCCATCAATTAAAGAGACTCTGTGTACACACCTGCCATCCATTAAAGAGACTATGATTAACCCGAAATAAAGTTCAGCTGTCCTATTAGGATTTTCCTGACATTTACTCAGTTGCCTGCTACAGCAAAAGCCATGGTTTGCAGAGAGCTTATAAAGCATCAAAGGGATCTCATTGCTGAAAGCTATCAGTCAGGAGAAGGGTACAACAAAAATTTCTACAGCATTGGATATACCATGGAACACAGTGAAGACAGTCATCAAAAAGTGGAGAAAATATGAGACAACAGTGATGTTGCAAAGAACTGGACTTCTCTCCAAAACTGATGAAAAGTCAAGGCGAAAACTGGTCAGGGAAGCTGCCAAATGGCCTACAGCAACACTGAAGGAGCTGCAGAAATTTCTGGCAAGTACTGGTTGTGTACTACATGTGACAACAATCTCCCATATTCTCCACATGTCTGGGCTATGGGATAGGGTTGCAAGATGGAAGCCTTATCTTACACAGAAAAACATCCAGGCCTGGCTAAAATTTGCAAAACATCACATCAAGTCTCCCAAAAGCATGTGGGAAAATGTTTTATGGTCTGATGAGACCAAGTTTGAACTTTTTGGCCATAATTCCAAAAGGTACGTTTAGCGCATAACAACACTTCGCATCACCAAAAGAACACCATCTCTATGGTGAAGTATGGTGGTGGCAGTATCATGCTTTGGGGTTGCTTTTCTTCAGCTGGAACTGGGGCTTTAGTCAAGGTGGAGGGAATTATGAACAGTTCCAAATACCAGTCACTTTTGGTCCAAAACCTTCAGGCGTCTGCTAGAAAGCTGAATATGAAGAGGAATTTCACCTTTTAACATGACAATGACGCCAAGCATACTTCCAAATCAACAAAAGAATGGCTTCACCAGAAGAAAAATTAAAGTTTTGGAATGGCCCAGCCGGAGCCCAGACCTAAATCCAATAGAAAATCTGTGAGGTGACGTGAAAAGGTCTGTGTACAAGAAATGCCCACGCAATCTGAAAGATTTGGAGTGCTTTTGCAAGGAAGAGTGAGTAAATATTGCCAAGTCAAGATGTGCCATGCTGACAGACTCCTACCCAAGAATACTGAATGTTGTAATTAAATCAAAAGGTGCTTCAACAAAGTATTAGTTTAAGGGTGTGCACACTTATCCAACCAGCTTATTGTATGTTTTTTTATTCACCAATACAAGAACCAGGGACCTAAATCTCATGGTGGACAGACAGATTTATAACCCAGCACCTCCCAAACCTTGGGAATTAATTTCCCCTGCATCTTAAGCAGTCAGACAGAATATATTCCCTTAAACATAAACTAGACGACTGGACCAGAACTGACTGATTTGCTTCACCTGAAGAAAAGAGGTGCAGCCTGAGGGAGGGCACTGGCAAGGTGAGAATGATCATGAGACTTGTTGGCCTTGAAATATCTATGAATCGATTAGTAGTACAAATTGATAAAAGAAGCAGAAGGTAATATAAACCTTGGGGCAGATTACCTACCTGTGGAGATACATAAAATGTTATACATGGTTTGAGTAATACAGTAATTTAACTAAAGTGTGTTTATAAAATAGCACATAAGAATTCATAAGCGCTAACAAGCAGAGTTAATACTAATTTTAATATGTTAACTAAACATTGATATATCAGAATCCTGGCTTAAACCCTGCATACAGGACAAGGAAATTGCAATTTTGTGTCATGAAGCCTTCAGAAAAGACAGACAGGGCAAAAGATACGAAGGAGCTGCTCTATTTACTAATTTGAAGCTAAAACCAAATCTACACCAGAAATAAGTTTCATTAAAAAACTGGGAGAGAAAACTTTCTGCTTAAAGATGGCCATGTTAAACAGATTCATACATCATGTGTGTATCTTGACCCCTTAAATGAAAAGACACTACTTTCAGAAATTGTATCTTGATTTCCTAACAAGTGCAAATGACTTATATGGTTAGGAGATTTTAATATACCCTAGAATAAACAAGACAACAAAGATTATACCTCTGCTATGACCTAGCACGTTTCTCCCAGCTTATGACATCATCCACAAGGAAAATACAGCATACAGGAGCAAATAATACAATCACAAGCAGGGCAGTACAACTCATTTTAGCAACCATCTTGCAGATTTCATGATACAGAAACATAAGACTTTACCCATCATTCTTAAACACCCCTATAGAGGACAAAGGTGAATAATTCAACCAATCAAGCCAGAGTTGGCTGAACCATGCCCATAGCATCAATAAAATGTTACATACTCTGAATGTCTTCCTTCTAAACCTGCTAAACAAACACATTATCTGTTAAAAAGTATGAGTAAGAACTCAGTTTTTTATACAACTGTAACAGTAAGGAAAAGAATGCAATTACGAGAGTTAGACTGGAAAGATAACAAGCAAAACATAAACTCACTCAACCCGTACAAAGAGGCACAAAATAAATGTCAGCTGCTGACAAGAAAATGTAATCAGAATTAGTTTAGAATTCCACAAGAACCTAATTTTGAAAAATCCATCAGGTTTTACAGTTAAACTTCTTGGGAATACTAACACCCCTGTGAGAACTAACTGGACCTACCCATGTCAGGGAACACCGCCACCATGTCTGCAGACTTCTTGCAGTCCATAGCAAGTAATTTGCCCAACAAGACCCTCCATCAAATCTCTCTACCACCAAACTCCAAACAAGACCCTCCACCAAATCCCTCTACTACGAAACAATATGCCAGATGATTTCAACTTCCAACCCACAACAGTAGCTTCCGTAAAAGGGATGGTATATAAAAGAATCATCACAGACCTCTCTTTGGACAGGCCAGCATTAGTACACCTAAAAAGTCAGCACCATATACTGTGGTTCCAATAACCAGACTAATAAACTGTTTCAGAAAAGGATCTTTTCCAGAGCTCTGAAACCAAGCCAATATTACACTTCTGCATGTAGGTGGTGAGAAAATAAGACTGAAAACTGTTGTCCTATAACAATATTAAGATCTCTACCTAAACTATTTGAATGCAGTGAAGATATACACCTTTCAGAGTATGTAACTGACAGTTCTTACACAACTCTAACTCATGGCAGTGCACAACATACAAACAGCCCTATTAAAAAAAAGTTGTTGCTGACACAGCAACTTGTGAAGACAACAAGCTAACATCTGCTGGTCTGGTTTACAAGCTACTTCATACTGAATGAAGTTCAGTAATCCAACTGCAAAAAAAAGCTCTCTCATAAATTCACATGAAATATTAGAATCTGCGTTTAGGCCACTCCTCTTTTACATGTTTACCAATGAAATTTATTTCCTCAATAATGGTATCAGATTACGCAATGCACTGACAACCAAATCTCACTACACTCAGCAACTGACCTACAATCCCTCATCGCAGAGCTGTAACAAAGTTTTGGATTACTTGATAACTGGATCTGTCAGAGGAAAGTGACTTCAGATGAAAAAAGTCCAAGTTATTTACGTTTCCCAAACAGTAATCAGACCCTATCGCACAAAAGGTGACCCTCAACAATCACAAGATTATCTAGTGCTTATAAGTACAGCCTTGGAAATACCTAGGAATTATAAATGACCCATAAATAATTGCAAAGACCACATAAATATTACCAAGCATAAACACAAAAACTAAACATTTATTACAGAACAAATAGCAATCTGGTTCTTGACCCAAGGACAAAGATCTCAAAGGTACTAATGCAGCCCAAACTGATGTATAAGATAACAGCCATCAGAAACCCAAAGCGGACAGTGCTTTCACAAAAAGCCACTACCTACTGCAGGTCAGAGAACAAATAACCATCACTGTATTGTGCAGGTAAGCTGGATGATTTTAGATGACAAGCTCAGTTACCTATTGGTTGGCCAATAGCCTAGTACCTACCTAAGAACAACCTGCAGTAAACCCTGTGCTGCTCACCATCAGGCAAACTTCTACATGGGTACACAACTACCAGCCAACTTTGCTCAATGAACAAACACCTCCTAAATGACCAAGCAGCTACCTCTAGGACAAGTGGTAGAATATCTACTACCCACCACCCCAGCAAATGGAATAAACTACTCCACCACCTATGAGCCATGCCAAGTTCCTCATCTTTCAAGGAAGCAGCCTCAACACCTCCTTACAATGCAAACATTAAAAAGAGACTGTCACACAGGCCAATGTTCCATCCTCTGTTTCCCTTCCTCGGGATAGCTAATCATATCACATAACTGAGCTCACATTTAATTTACAATTCTTATTTCTCCCCTTACAGTTATCCTACAGCCTCGCACCTATCCTCTACACATTCACTAGTCTTCATACACCCACTACTCATACCTACTAGGCTCAGCTCAGAAATAAACAGTTTGCTGTTCAATGTCTGACCATAATCTTGCACTTATAGTTTATATATTCTACCCATTCCCCTCCTTTCTGAAATACTTTTATGACATTAATGTTTCCACGGCAGTGCCTTTTTATACAAAGTGTTGATTTTTTTATAATTGTCTTTATTTTTACTTTAGTGTGTGTGTGTGTATATATATATATATATATATATATATATATATATATATATATATATATATATGAATGATCCTATGAATTTTGTTTTTCTTTTCAACGTGTTTTCTTCTATTTCATTCATAGGTGTTTTAAATAAATGCATTACAAACATTAATATAATTGTTTTTCCATGAAAATGATCTTGTACATCAGTTACAGCGAGATACATTTGTTTTTTTTTTTTAATTGCAGTCCTTGTTAAATGTTTTGTATAGTTTTATTGAGTACATTCTGTTTATTACTGGGAACTTTTCTTTCTTGGGACCCCAGTGTAAATGGGCATCTCCAAAGCAGGGTACACTTGGTTAACAAAACATAAATAAATAAGGGTAGGGGTTACATTAACTGAATTTACAGGAAAATACCAGGTATAGAGACATAAAGACAACATAGTACAATACATCACAAAGGGATATCATAAAATGCATTGTTTGAAAAGGTAGAATGACTGTCCAGGCATTCCAGAGTTTTGTCATAAGTTAATTTTTAACTGAAACATTATTACTTTCCACAGTAGAAGTACCCGAGAGAATATCTGGAACAAGAACCAATACAAATACTTTTCCCTTAAACAAAGTCTTTCTTTGGTGCCCAGCTCATATGACCAACAAGATGATCAGATTACCACCACAAGCATATGAGGTGTGCATGTTAGTACGCAACTGTCATGCAATGGAATGCTGTCAACATCCAAGACACTTTTCTGCCTTATGCCTGCTTGTCAGGATTTTATTACACTCCCCATGGCAAAGCAAAGATTGAAAGTGAATGTCCAAGCAACTGGCAGTCTGTTATTGAAAGTTATGAGTTATGTAAAACTACACTTATGCTATACAAGTACTGTTTAGTATAGTTTCTTCAACTTTTGACTCTGTTTTACCCCTTAGGGCTATATGTAAAAATTGTAACTGTATATTACCGGCTTACCTGGTTAATAAACTAAAAAAAAAAAAAAAATAATCAAAAGAAAAAGCAGAAAGAAAATTAGATGTACACATTTAAAAGAGAAGACCGACAGAGCAGGTGTTACTCATATATAAAAATGTGACAGTGTGCATCAAGAAAACTAAAAGAAATACTGCAAAATACAGTGCTTAACAAGACCTTATCCAAGTGGGACTTTTATGTTCTTACTGACTTGTGTTTTCTCTATGTGTAATTCCACACTGTTTTTCTCTAGTGTCAGTAGCCTGGTCTTAGTTTCATCAAGAGAATTACATTTACCCTGCATGAGAGACCCAATGGTACATAATAAAAGTATCTTTGCAAGTTATAAATATAAGAATTTAATTAAAACAGTGGTCATACATGGTACACACAAAGAAAGGAAAAAGGTTTAACAATAAAAGGTATACCTAAGCAATTTTACTGTACCTCTCACAGATTCCACTGCTAACATACCGGTGATAATCAGTGAATTCAAAAAGACATCCAACACTAAACACAGGGTTCAGACAGCTGTATGTTAAAATAGTAACTTACAACAAACCAAAGATCATTAGAATTCTTCACTACAATTCTTTAAAAGATGCATCAGGAAACCTCTTCCCTTGAAAATGTTGACTAGAGCAGACCAGCATTTTTCCAAGATGCTTAAACATTACAGGAACGAGAGATCAAAAACAAAGCTGGCAAAAATTCCAGCCAACGTATGTCCACATGGTCCTCTGCTTCAGCATCTGACACACTGTCTCCAGCCAAGTACTAATTATGTTTGACTGCTACCTAATAAAACATCAAAGCATGCAAAGCTAAGGATGTAGTGCCATGCTTTTTAACAGTCTAATCTAGAGACAGCACACCATCGCGTTGAGATCATCCTTTTAAATAGTCTAATCTATTGAGAGCACAATATGGTACTGACATCTTACTAGTACTCAATGGCTTAAAAGTCTCAGAAAAGGTCTGGTTTAGGAGATATCTGTCACTCTATATATATATATATATATATATATATATATATATATATATATATATATATATATATATATATATATATACTGGCACAGAACCAGTCTTTGGTAACAGCTTTCATTAATCCATGGGCCTTTAAACTTCCAGATGATTTTTTTTCCTTTCTTTTTGTAAACACTTTACTAAAATTTTGAATAATAAAAATGCAATTTAACAAAATCTTAAACACTTACGTTCCATGCTGGGATTAAAAGAAATTACTAGACACTGTTGACTCAATCATTACCAGACGATTTAAAAAACCTAAATCCTAACCATGAACTAAACTATTTATAATATATACCAGATGTCTCATCTTCTACTTAATTTATTTAAAATATCAACATATATACTGAAATAACTAGGGAGTAATATCTTTATATTTTTCAAACTGATGCAATTTAGTACAAGATTTGCAATTAATACTTGTTTGTTTACATCTCTTCTTGATAATGTTACTTTCATTTTTGTTGACAATTGTTATATTCAGGAACTCAAAAAAGGAGGTAATAGCTTTTTTTCAATGTTAATTATAATTCTGCACGCAGCTGCTAAAGGACACCAAAGACGTGGTGACTGATCAGGACTTACACAAAAGTCTTTCAGCTTTCTCACCAACAGTGCCTGAGCAAATTACTGAAATTTCATCTAAAATTTTCTTACCATACTACAATCAAAAATACATTGCCAATCAGCCCTTAATTCTACATTACATCTCCAACAATAAACAATGTCCTTTGCAAATATTTGCCAGATTTTGCAAGGAATACGAAAAGCTCTGCAGATACATTTCCAAGTGAATATTTTCCAAAATAAAGACTATTTTAGCTAACCTTAGTATTAGTCTTATTTGATTCAAATGAATTCCAATTAATAATCTGGAATAGATAACTTGTATGACACACTTTTGTGTAGCTGAGATAAAACTGAAGACAAACTTGACTCACTCAACAAAACAGATTCTATATATTTTAATTCTATGTATTTTAATAATGTTCCACATCTGTCATCTTTGCCTGCACTAGTAATCAGTCTTTAGAATCTAATCCATACTTAAGAACAATGTTGTAAACTGACTTAAGTCTGGTTCCTTTAAGCAATTAAAGCCATTAAACTCCATTTCCATTATTATAGCAATATTAGAGGCTTCAATGAACCCCAGTATACATGAGAACGGCACTACAGAAAAATACAGTTTTAAATGTTGAATATCTCAGTCTCTCTTATATATATATATATATATATATATGTGTATGTGTGTGTGTGACTGTACAAATGTGTGTGTCTGTACAAATGTATATGTATGTGTGTGTGTGTGTGTGTGTATATATATATATATATATATATATATATATATATATATATATATACATACATACGTACATACACACACACACACGCATACATATACATTTGTACAGACACACACACACCCACACACACACGCACACATGTATTTGTCTTGCATAAAACGAAAACCAAAGATATTTGGTTATGGGCAAAAGAACCACTTGGCAGTTTCTGTACTACATGATACTGTGCAAAGGTACATTTTAAAACAAAAAAAATTCATTTTAATGAAACTGTCAACAAAATGGTCAGAAGACATGCACAGATGGGGGGATGACAGGCGAACCTTATATAAGTGGTGGGAAGACTGCCCAAAAATGGGTAAACAAATTTACTTCTGAGCCTGTCTTCAAGGACACAGTACTTTCAAAACAATTTCTAATCAGGTGTCATTCAGGCTCTTTTGTTCTTTGTTCCCCATGAATGAAAGCGATGCCTAAACAGTATTAAGAAAGAATGGAGAATTTCAGTCCGTATAAATTGAAAAGAAAGAGTCTGTGTACCGTGTTTCTGCTCTTATATGGACAACCATTGCATATTTATAAATATTTCATCCATGTTCTAGCTGTTAACTGTATATTTTGAGCCAAAACAGAACAAGATGTACCTGTCTATAAAGGACACACAACTCCTGAACTTGAATTCCAGTGCTAATCTTATTGAGATATGAAGGTCAAGAAGCAGAAATCACATTTTGTAAATTTATTTTATTTATTTTACATTTGTTGACTGGGAAAGTCCGACTGGATATATGTCCATTTTCAGCGGAGGCCTGGAGAGAAAAGCTCCACATAAAATAAAAAAAAATGTATAAAAAGCTCCAATTACAATAAAAAACTTTTGTAAACAAAATCAACAAAAGATTAAAAAAAAGATTACGATAATAAAGCTCAGCTACACTCTAAACGGACTTAAAATACAAATTCATTGGCAGTACAGACCTACTGCCACATATAAACATTTAATAAACATAGTCTTTACCAGAACAGTGATGATGCAGAATATAAACACAGGTAGGGAGTTGTTTCCTGGATTAACAAAAATTGTTAAGAAAATAGTTTGAGAGAAAAAGAACCACGCAAGAAGAATTCAGTAAAACAGGCTATAAAGTGGTAAGCTGAAGGAGAACTGAGTCAGTCAGGATTAGAGCATGGACAAAGCCACTGTGATTTTAGGAAGATTCTCGGTTGTTTTTTCTGAAAAGTGGAGTGGAAGACAGGGATGTTATTTCTCTGGGAAGCTTGTTCCAAGTGTTTCCAATTGAGTTAGTAAACAGGCTGTCCCCAGATTTGTTGTTAGATTTATAGGAAGAGGCAAGTAGTCTGTTGGCAGATCGTAAGGTTGACAGATTTTGATAGGGGCTAATGAGGTTTCTGAGTATAGGAGTATTTGAGGGATGATGCAGGATCTTGTGAGTGAGGTTGACAGATTTTGATAGGGGCTATAGGGGCTAATGAGGTTTCGGAGTATAGGAGTATTAGAGGGATGATGCAGGATCCTGTGAGTGAGGTTGACAGATTTTGATAGGGGCTAAATGAGGTTTCTGTGTATAGGAGTATTTGAGGGATGATGTAGGATCTTGTGAGTGAGGTTGACAGATTTTAATAGGGGCTAATGAGGTTTTTGTGTATAGGCGTATTTGAGGGATGATGCAGGATCTAGTGAGTGAGGTTGACTGATTTTGATAGGGGCTATAGGGGCTAATGAGTTTTCTGAGTATAGGAGTATTTGGGGGATGATGCAGGATCTTGTGAGTGAGGTTGACAGATTTTGATAGGGGCTAGAGGGGCTAATGAGTTTTCTGAGTATAGGAGTATTTGAGGGATGATGCATGATAGGGGCTAATGAGGTTTATGAGTATAGGAGTATTTGAGGGATGCTGCAGGATCTTGTGAGTGAGTAGGAGTTGCTGAAAAAGAAACTGGGGTTGCAGTTCAGACCATCCCAGAAGTTTGAGATTTTCGCAATGGAGGGTACGAAATGGGATACCAGTGGCAAATCTGGCAATGTTATTGTAAGAAGTTGCCATTTTATTTATATTGCTTTTGGAGAGGTTTGTATAAATTTGGGAGGCATAGAGGAGGGTAGAGGTTAGGTGAGTTTGGGCAATAGTAGCCCTGGCTGAAGGAGTAAGAAAGGATTTAATTCTGTACAGGGAACCAAGTTTTTTATTAACTGATTTTATTGTTAGGTTGATATGAATGTCAAAATTTAGGTTATGATCAATTGTTACCCCTAGGAGTTTGGTGGTAGTATCAGGAGCTATTTTGGTACCATTTTTAGAGGTGATTGAGAAGTTTATAGTGGGGGATTTTTGTGTGGGGATGAACAACAGTAGTTTCATTTTTTTAGGGTTGAAGAGGAGACAGCATTGGAGGAACCAGTTTTCTACTGGAGTAAATGGCCTTTAAATTCAAAGCAAATTTTATGATGTTTTAAAACTCACCTTTGCACAATATCATGTGGAGTATAAACTGCCAAATGGTTCCGCACTCAAGTCATTAAGCCACATGTGCCAGTACAATTCCATCATAGTCCATGTAGGTGTAAATGACCTGAGATGTACTTCCCTGGACTATAGGAAAGGATATGTTATAGAGCTTTCACAGTATGCGCCTCAGGCTGGTACCTAGCATTAAGCAGCATATTACCATCAGCAAGGATAATGCCACAATATGACCAAAAATTATTGATTTCAACAATGAGCTGTCTTTCTGGTGTCATTCTAAAGGAATCCAATATCTGTCACCTTGGGATGGCATAGTTAACAGATTACATTGGTTTGCCAAGAGTGGTCTGCACCTTTCCCCTCTCAGCTTTCGAATATTGGGTAAAACTTTGGCCATCCCTATAGTGCCTTTTTTAGGCAATGCCAAATTGACAAACCTATCGACATAGCAAAATCAACTCAAATGAACCTCAGGGTGTTACTGCTCAAAGCAAGGACCCTAAACAAAAAACTAAACTCCCTGCAAGCCCTCCTCACAATTAAGAATAGAGAAATCTCTGCAGTTACTGAGGCACGGTTTAAAGAGATTGCCCTAGCAGTGCAAAGTGTCAATGCCTTCCATACCTTTAGATCTGTCAGTAGCTGCACAGACAAGGGCTAAAGGTAGAGGTTTCTCAGTATATATCAATAGCAAGCAGACCTCTAAGATAGTCAAACAGGATGACACACTTGAGTTCCTCCATGTGCAGATCACCATAGACAAAATCCTGAACCATATCCTAGCCAGCTGCAAGTCACCCTCCATGTCCCAAGAAGCTTGCTTGGACCTACTCAAGACACTTACATTCCAACCTATCACCCCACTCATGGGAGAGTTTAATTACCCCTGTATAGACTGGGAATCCAATATGGCCTCAACTCTAAAGGCACAGAAATTCCTGGACTTTCTAACTACAAACACCCTTGACCAAAGAGTGAATTTGCCGACTACAGGCTCCAACATATTGGATCTCATGCTCACAAATATGGGAGAATACTGCACCTCATGCCCCCCCCCCCCCAATGTCTCGTCCTCCCTGGTAAGGTCTGAGACCATAAACCTGCCACCTTTGAAATCAAGATCAACTTCTTCATCCCATTAAAACCAGTAACACTTAGGAACTATTCCAAGGCAAATTACCTTCAATTAAGTAATGGTTTGTCTAAATTCAATGCCCCATCCAAACCCCAAGAACACAGCAGCATATGCTGCATTGCTCTCAGAAACTCTGTACAGCCACAACAGTGGCTGCATACAGGATGCTGTACCTACCAGAAGTAAGCCCAGGACTAGCCGTAGAAAGAAACAACCCTGGTGGCATCCAAAATTAAACAGGATTTACAACAAAAGGAAAGAAATTATGGCAAAAATCAGAAAGGATGATTCCAGTAACGATAAAAACTCTCTCATCACACTAAACAGGCAACTAAGAAGGCTAATTAGATCAAGCAAAGACAACCTTGAGTTTAAGATAGCCTCCTAGGTGAAAGGTAACCATAAGGCCTTCTACAGCTATGTCAGGTACTTCAAAGGCAGGACACAGCAATGTGCTGAACCAGTGGTTAATGGTGCCACATTCATGGAGCTTGGCGATATAGCGAATCTGTTAGTGAACAAATTTAGTCCCAACTTTACCCGCCTCTCAATCCCAACCATTCCCCCAAAAATGCCTTAAACATAACCCCCTCCAAAGATAACTAGGGAGCATGTACTGGCTGCACTCGCGAAAGCCAAGAACATGACCTCAGTGGGCTCCAATAATATCCCAGGATACCTCCTGAACAGCCTAAAATACTACTTGTCAGGACCCCTGGAGTCATTATTTAACTATAGTCTTAAAACAGGCTTTGTGCCATGTGAATGGAAGACTGACGGTCATCCCCCTTGGTAAAAGAGAAACTTTAACAGACTGTGGAAACTACAGATCCATTAGTCTGTCTAGTCTCATTTGCAAAGCCATGGAAAGAATTATCATGGAAATTATCAACAAGGACACAGGAGACCTCCAGACATTGGATCTATCCCAGCTTGGCTTTGTCAAAGAAAGGTCATGCTTACTAAAATCTGTTGGACTTCCTTGAAAAGGTCATTAATGCAATGAATTAGAGAAAAATGGTGTGGACTGCCAACAATATACCACTTGGGCACCATCAGCAAAGTTACGCAACTAGGTATAACCCCCTATATAACACAGTGGGATACCCAGCTGACAATGATAGAACCCAGGAGGTTAAAATCAGTGAGGCCACTTCCACAAAGAGACCAGTCACCAGTGGAGTCCCCCAGGGCTCTGTCCTACGCACACTCCTCTTTGGCATCTACTTCTCGGATGTCAAGGCCAAAGTCAAAGGCCTCTTGCTAACCAACTACAGATGATTGCAAACTGGGAGGAGTCACTGAATCCACCCAAGATGAAAACACCCTTCAGGGACCTCTAACACAGACAAGCACTTGGTACCAAAGCCATGGCTTAAAACTCAATACCAGGAAATGCATTATAGCACCTTTTGGGAAGTTGGATACCCTGGGTAACTATGTCATTAATAAAACACCCCTAAAAGTCAATTCACTAATCAGGGATCTGAGATCTCATGTACACAGTAACCTAACCTTCAACCAACACGTGCACAAAGTAGTAAGAAAAACCTTCTATGTTTCTCAACTTATAAGGAAGGGCATGGCATCTAGGGGTCAAGAGTGGACATTATACCACTGTACTTGGTGCTCATCAGACCCATCATAGAGTATAATGCCCCCTTCGCTATGTATCTGACCAGACATATTCAGCAACTGGAACATCTACAAAGGTTCCTTACAAAAAGAATGCCGGGAGTAAACACGATGTCATATACTGTTTGCCTATAAGCCCTGTCTCTCTACTTGATGGCATACAAACTTCTGAGAGGTGATCTTTGCTTGGCATACAAGGCATCCCTGGACCCTGTTTTTTTTTTTTAACTTTTTGCATATTTGCAAAACAAGCAGCATCAGAACTACTAGATTAAAAGAATTAAACTTTGCTTGAGACAAATAGGACATTTTGGAGAGACATATCTTTCTCAGAGAATTCCCATTTTCTGGAACAGGCTCCCCAACCATATGAAGCAGAGTTCCTCCCTGCCCCTATTTAAGTGCAAGTTGGGTCAATGGATGGGTAATTAGAAATTCACCCCTGGTATGGGACATATGTCTGTGGTGGACAGAGGCAGTCAGTAAATCACCCCCAATATAAATCAAATTTGCAGGGCACATTTGGGCTGTACTGCTAAGCTTATAAGGGCCCTAGCGGTCATTAGCCTAGTATACACCTATGAAGCAAATCAATATGTAAACATAGTCAAGTTTAAGACTCAAAGTGAAATGTATTTAACGATATAACAAAGTACTCTCTTCTTGCCTTGCCCTTGTTGTTCAGGCCACAGCAGAGAAACACTCACATTGGTCAGTTCACATACATGGTTAGCCTGCAATGAAAAAGCTTCTAAACTGCCAATCGCCGTTTTACTGTTGGCAGTGTATGCTGTTCTGCTTTTATGTCAAATTGTTGTTTTAACTCATATTAAACTAACTGAAAGTGGTGTTCTGAAGCGAATCTCTTTAATTTGGACTAAACTGCCAAACTAGTACAACAGGTGATGTCCTTACATTCACTGCTGCAGTATTCTTAGCATATAGAGATTCCCTGTCGTTGAAGCCTGATGTCTGGCCAGTCTATTTGCTTTAAAGGTACACCAAACATCACCCAAACACTCCTTGCGTAGCATAGGGCATAAAGGACACATTCAGGCCTACCACAGTCAGAACTTATTTTGCCAAACTGAACATATCTTTTCACCTGCAAACAAACAAGGGGCAATGAGACCTTATCTTCTTTGCCGGTTGTCACTTCTAGTACGGGATCTTGCTGTCAAGTTATCAAATGACTCTTCAAGCAGTCTATATCCCTTCTGGTCAGAACATTATGGCAGACAGTCTGAGCAGGTCCTTAACTCAGTCCTATGAATGGATGCTTCACAGGGATGTGTTTTTGGACATTATCCACCAGTGTGGTACTCCTGAAGTCGCCTCCCCTCTGAACAGACAACTTCCTCTGTTTTGTGCCAGAGTCCCAGGTCCCCTGGTGCGGAAGGTGGATACCCTCTCATTTTCTTGGAAGGGGACATTTCTTTATGCATTTCTCCCATTCCAAACGTCCTGTTCAGAATTCAACAGGATGCTCCCAAAATCTTGTTGGTGACTCCTTTTCGGCCGCGACAGCACTGGCTCTCTCTTCTGTGTTTAGCCGGGGGCAATCATCACAAGTTACCTCACAGTGTGGATCTACTCTCACAAGACAATGGATTGCTCATTCATCCCCACCTGTCTACACTTCAACTGACGCTCTGGGTGACAGGATTTTGATTCCTTATAGATAACTTTTTTCTGAGGAGTGCTGCAAATCTTGCAGGAGACCAGGAAACCTACTACTAGGAAATGCTACTTATCCAAAATGGAAAAGTTTTACTCTTTGGTGTCTCTCTCATAACCTGCACCCAATTACTAAGGATGTCCCTTTGGTTCTCTCTTATTTCTGTGAGTTGCTCAATCCTGGTTTGGCCTATTCTTCTGTTAAGGCCCATTTATCAGCTATCTTTGCATGTCTGCCTTTTTCTTCTCCTTTAGTTTCTAGATTTGAAGTGAAACAATTTCTTAAAGGTGTCCTTAATATTAGACCTCCCAGGAATCTTGTTCCTCTTCCCCGATATCTTAATTTTGTTTTGGAGAAGTTGACTCAGGCTCCTTTTGAGCCTGCTGCTTCAGCTTCCTTGCAACATTGTTCCTGGAAGACTGTTCTTTTGTTAGCTCTTACTTCTGCCAGACGGGTTTCTGAGTTACAGGCCCTTATGGCTTGTCCTCCTTTTTTGATCTTTCATGAGAACAAGCCATATGGGCCTGTATCTCAGAAACTTTATGCCTAAGGTGGTTAATGAGCTATCAATGAATCAGTCTATTAATCTGCCTACTTTTTTCCTCTCTCCGCAAACTGACAGTGAGAGGGTGCTGCATATTTTGGAAATGCATAAGCAACTCAGGGTTTATTTGGATAAGACCAAGGCTATTAGAAAATCTGATCAGTTATTTGTTTCTTTTCATGCTAGATCTTTGAGACTTGCTGTATCCACGCAAGCTACTTCTTGGATTTCTAAGGCTATTTCTTTTTGTTACACGTTTCATGGCAAGAGTCTTCCTTCTTCTGTCAAGGCACATTCTACTAGAGCTGTGGCTTCTTCTGGTGCTTTTTTCAAGGGCTTAGATGCTAATTATATTTTTGAATATGCTACCTAGACTTCTGTGCATACCTTTACCAAGCATTATAAGTTGGATGGTATCTCTAGAGCTAGGGCTGGTTTTACTAGTGCCGTTCTTCATGGCTTTTTTAGGGGAACTCTTCTGCTCCTTCCCCCTCCCTAGTTTCCTCTTGAGCTTTGGCACTCTCCCATATGTTAAGAATACTGCAGCAGTGAATGTAAGGACGTAGTATAGCTGTGTAAAACTTTATCATAATGGTAGATGTCCTTGCCTTCACTGCTACAATATTCACTCCCTCCTTCCCCCTAGTTCTTTGCCTTCCTGGATGTACAGATTACCTCTTGGGCTCCTTGGACTGGTGTTCCTACTGGGGCAATCATTTCTGACTATGGTAGGCCTGAATGTCACCTTAATGCCCTACGCTATGCAAGGAGCATTTCAATGACCTCTGGCGTACTTTTAAAGCAACAGGAGTCTTTGGTAGACTGGCTAGATGTCGGGCTTCCACAGCCGGGAATCCCCATATGTTAATAATACTGCAGCAGTGAAGGCATGGACATCTACCATTATGGAAAGATTTTTCACAACTGTACTTAAGCCATGGATTGAGCAGTAGTGAAAGTGTGAAGTGATACCACAAAAGCAAGAGATGATTTAAGACAATACCTCCTGAGAAAATGGATATATGCAGCTGTACGTGAACTTATGTAAATGTATACAAAGAACCAAAAATATAACATCAGAATTTTCAGACTACTATGTGGTAAGCCAGACAGAGAAACAGAGGAGGTGTGTTACATGTCAGGATGGCAAGGAACAGTTCTTTGCTCTAAAACGTAAGAGAATTACTTAAGAAAATGCACAGTATCTCACCTCTGATCATGAGATAAATCCATTGCCCTAATGCCAGCATCACAGCCAGGGTAGATGTACAGCTGTTTAAAGTCACAGGCTTGCCAAACTTCTACCACGCCATTGTCACCACCGGTGACAAGGTTCTGTCCATCACTGCTCAACAGCAAAGCCTGAAAATGAATAACCAAGAAACAAATTATATCATCAGAAATATGTAGTGCTCCCCACACACAAATACATTTTATAGAAGTATAGTCAGACAGACAGACATGCAAGAAATGGTACTGACAAAATAACTAGCGTTTCTTTTTATCCTAAATACAAGTAATGCAATGCCGATGTATAACAGCAATAATCAGTGACACGTGGTTGAGTGAGGGATGGGTACTATTACATTACTTCTTACTCTTTCTTGGTCACAGAGACTCAAGACCCATCTTCGGGGATCAACCCTGTCAGTCAGGAGGAAATCCTCTTATAACCGTAGCTTCATCTTGAATTACTATTATGCTATAAAATGAAAACTCAAGAAAGGATTTCTTATTAAACAAGTAGTATTCTGTGATTATGCATTATTCCCTAATGTATTCATATAATAAATGTCCTCTTAAGCCACATGCATTTGCTAAAACGTGCAGTCCTAATTAAACATTGCCTCTGTCTTTTCTATGGGTGGAACAAATTTCAGGTAGGTCCTAAAATTACAAGCAAACCAAATAATAGCAAAGTAATGTAATTTAATTTTCATTTTTTGCAGTTGCCTGTTCTTTTTATACACAGGAAACATACCAGCCCTCATGCCTGCTGGTCATCAAGTCTTTCTAATCGGATTTGATCCCATTCCTTTCCCACCACTTCAAGTATCCCCAGTAATGTGGACAAAAGCCATAAGGACAAGACTGTCCTCCAGGCAGCCAAGACAGTGGTTACTGCCATTTGATTATTGTGAAGGGAGGTATCCGCCTCTATGTCCAGGACAGTCTGGCTTATTCCCCCAAAGACCAGAGTCCTGTGGTGAGCAGTCTACCATTTGACCTGTTGCCCAGGTAAGTCTAGCTTATCTCCAAGACCAGTGTTCAAAGATATCTATTCTTGTCTGCTCCAAATTAAAAGGGACCTTTTCTGCCATCAATATCCACATATTATTCAGGAATTGACCACAGTGGTATTTTTATCTTAAGGTGGAACACCCACCCCCCCATAGTCAAAGTAAGTACTGTACCACTGTGTGGCATCCTATATCCTCCCTTTGTGATGGAGACCTGCTCCCACACACATCTATGACAGCTATCTTCATGACTTTGGACACCAAGCTTGCACGCTCCCTGGTGAATGGTATTTCTTAGTGCAACCCTCCTCCTGGAATTGTTACAATGGACAACTGACCAGCCACCTTTTCTGCACCATCCATAAGGGGTAAGCCAGCAAAAATGCACATTTGTAATAACATCACTGTTAAAAATTTACACTGAAAAGAGACAGACAATTACTGAAGTAAGCCATCTATGCATTCACTACTTTTCAGTTTTGAAACTTTTACATTTAATGCATTGTACTACATTTTGATACCCCACTGCTATAGGTAAGAAAATAGAAGAAGAGGCAGGTAAATCAGCTGGAAAAAAACAGTGACAGTCTACATCTACATATGGGGGTAAGACAAAAACAGCATTATTCCACAAGACTTCATACTAAGCCTTATCTTACTAAAAGAAAAAACTCGGCACGGCTTGAATTCTTCCTTACAGTTGAACACTCGACACGGCTTGAATTCTTGCTTACAGTTGAACACTCGACACGGCTTGAATTCTTGCTTACAGTTGAACACTCGACACAGCTTGAATTCTTGCTTACAGTTGAACACTCGACACGGCTTGAATTCTTGCTTACAGTTGAACACTCGACACGGCTTGAATTCTTTCTTACAGCTGAACACTCGACACGGCTTGAATTCTTTCTTACAGCTGAACACTCGACACGGCTTGAATTCTTTCTTACAGTTGAACACTCGACACGGCTTGAATTCTTTCTTACAGTTGAACACTCGACACGGCTTGAATTCTTTCTTACAGCTGAACACTCGACACGGCTTGAATTCTTTCTTACAGTTGAACACTCGACACGGCTTGAATTCTTGCTTACAGTTGAACACTTGACATGGCTTGAATTCTTGCTTACAGTTGAACACTCGACACGGCTTGAATTCTTTCTTACAGTTGAACACTGGACACGGCTTGATTTCTTTCTTACAGTTGAACACTCGACACGGCTTGAATTCTTTCTTACAGTTGAACACTCGACACGGCTTGAATTCTTTCTTACGGTTGTGTGTAGCTACTTACAATGTGCAGCATCTCTCTTTCATCACTGGTTTAACTGTGTTATTTTTCTAACGCTCAACAAAGGGTCTACCTTCAACAGTTTATATATGCATGTTAATTACTTACATTCATTTATAAGTTAGGAAGGTATTTGTCACAGATGCCTACTCCGGTGATGTTGGATTACAGGTTTAAGTGATCTGCTCAGATACATATAAGCAACAGACACAGCTGTTTTTTTACTGAACCTGCTGAACTCTGAAACTTATTTGCACTTTACTGTTGCCACACAGTATAATGCCAGCCCAAAATGCTGCAAGGGTATCTATAACTTCATGTGTCAGAAACAATTTATTTTTTTACTCTGGACTGTAAATCTGATGTGTTGTTTTACAACACATTATCTAATAAATAAACACACAGTCAGTATTTCTAATATCTTGTACATCCATATAATATGCCAATAGATGGTGAAGTATGTTTGTTATACAAGATCATTAAAAATGCAGTTAAATTACCAGAACCGGTCCAAAATAGAATTCTCCAGTTTTGTCTCCCACTTACTAAACCTGTGCTTAACAGGGAGTTTGGACTACCTACTAAAGCCACTGAAACATTAGAGATACTGGATTTATGATCAAAATGGAACAGCACTTCTAATAAGTGACTCCATATTTTAAAAAGTACTCAGTATCATCTGTCATCGATAGCAAAGCTTATGTGGTAACCTGAAGTAAACATTTAGGTGGCCAGAGGAAAATATTGATTTCTAATCAGTTTATCTACAAAAATATGATTAATTAGTACAACTTCAATACATTTTAGACATATTTTCAGTATGTAGTTACAACAGAACTCCTGTAAATTGTAACAAAGCCCAGCATATTGTAAAAATTGGTGATTTATGCATTCTTCTTTGCAAAATTATACTGCAATATCTAATAACATTATTTTATTTACTGGCATTTGTTTACTGAGAAAGTCCCACTGAGCAGCACCCTTTTCAGCGGAAGCCCAGGGAGAAATGATTGTATGAATTGTAGGTAAACTTCTTGTAAGCTTTACCTAGCAATGCCTCAAAAGTTAACTACCACATAATAAATTATATTTTTTTATTAAATGCAAGTCTAACAGCATAATTTCTTTTTTAGCATCAAAGTGGGTCAGAGCAATGATGTCAGACCATAAGACATAAGTGAGTTACTATAGCTCAGATGCTGGTTCAACCAGCACCCTGTGTTGGTACCCCACCCCTGGTCTTCAAGTGAAGAGCAAAAAAACAACTTATTACAGTTAAATATATGACCCCCCACCCCATTCTTCTATTGAAAAGCAAAAATGGACATTCCTTCTACTGGCAAGCGTGCACACACACACACACACACACACACACACACACACACACACACACACACACACACACACACACACACACACACACACACACACACACACACACACACACACACTCGCACACAAAAAGCACTTCACTTATTACAGTTAAATGTATGACCCCCCCCCCAGCTCTTCCACTGAAACACAAAAAAACAAACAAAAAAAAAACAAACGTTCCTTCTATTGGCACATCAGCCAGGTGGCCAGGTGCATGACAGGCCCCCTTCTGTCCTAGCCCTGGCCCAAAAGCCCTGAAGGCTGCCTGCATGGAGAGCTACACTGCTCAGGTTTTATTTAAAATATTTTTTTTTTTTACTTTTAAACTGTGGCAAGCAGTTGCTACAGCTTAAACCATACATGGAACGTTACCCATGCTCAGGTTTGACTACAAGTGCAATGACTCTTGCCAAGGAATGGAGTTGTCAGCTGGGTTCCTGGCAGGACCAAATGGGTGACAGGGATCCCACTCCATCCTGGAATACTCAGCCCATCTCTTCCCAGAATGAATGGGTCAACAGGGTGATTGCAGAGGAATCATGAGATGGGGTCCTGGGGGTGAGCAAAAACTAAACAATAGGAAATGTGCACAAAGGTGGCTCTGCAGAGAAAGACTACAGGAATACATGTCAATGCCTAGCTACATGAAGACAAGCTATTCCTACAAAAGCAAAAAACGGGAGTTTTGAATTTAGCTTGCCAACTCTTGTGGGTTAGACAAGAGAGAATGTAAGTAGTCACAAAAAATAACTGGTAAACAGACAGGTAGACGTCTTCCTTTAAATTTTAAAGAACATGATGCCATTAGACATACAAGAAGCTTCATGCATACACAGATGATAAACTGCACCTACAAAATCAGTGTGCAGCTATATTGCTGCCAAGGCCTGAAACATAGTGCTGCTGTATGTTTCCTAAATGAAGAATTGGCTCTAAACATTCAGGTCTTATCTTACACCAGACAAATCAAAGAGCATTTTACTTCACTTTAATCAATCCTATCTGGCATCAGAAATGTGGTCATACATTCCATCTTCATCACCAGCAACTGCATCTGTGAATTCAGAAAGAATTCCAAATGAGCAGCAAATCCACTGTACTGATGAAGAATTGAAGCCACTGTGGAAGAATTTGGTGTATATTACAAAGATAAAAGAAAATGACTATTAGTGGTTAACAGAAAGTACCAGACAAGTAGTTGCATCAGCAAGTAGCAATCAGAGAATAAAACCACACCATCTTTCTCAGCTCTCTAGCACATGGATGCTACTAGCAAGCTGCCTGAAACTGTGGGCGACTGAATTTACTGTTACAAAGTCAAAACACATAGCTGGCAAGGTGCTTGATTCAGTCAGAATCTCTTGCTGCATAACTTCATTTTTTTCCTGCAGCAGTACTACAAATGGTCAGTCCAGCATCACGAATACTACATTTCATTTTCTATAACCATCTCCTCAGAGGTCACCACTTGCTAATTGTTCTGCTTCCATTTTGAAATGTTTGTACCTTGTACTTTGCAGCTTTTGAATTTTACTAAAAATCTGACTCTCCGTTTTATTTTAAAACCTCAGCTCATTTCTCTTTTCCTCAGTGCATACTTTGTGGCATTTTCCAGTTATTTCTTTCATGTCTGACCTCAGACCTCTGAGAGGCAGAACTTCTACCCTTCAGTCTTGTGGGTTGCCAATCAAAAATGTCACCCCTAGCATCATATAATCATGTTCTCCAATTCCGCCCTTCTATTCAAAAAGCAGATGCTGTTTGTTCAGGTCACTGATCTCTAACACCATAAATACATACTTAGAAAAATAACACAGGGTTCTCCCCCTAAGACAGTCTTTAACAGGACAATTGTCTGTATTACAGACAGTGTTGATCTAGCTTTATAATGAAGTCTCACGAAGGCAAAAAAATATTGTAAGACATATCTAAGTGGTTGTAGTTACAATTTTGTACATCAATTAATTATTTTCTTTGAATTAAAAGATGTAGATGTTTGTTAACAGAAGTGTCTAACTTAACAAAGACTATTCCCACTTGAGACATAGCGGGAAGTTCCACACACACACAAGTTCCACACTGGTACATAAAGCAACAGAAATCAAAACAATGTTGCCGTGTATTCATTAGTGAAAAAAATGCAATGTAAATCAGGAAAAAGAAATAAAAGCACAGTAACAAGGCATATCGATAACAGCAATCTGTTATCCTAAAAATAGTTATTACAAGTGAGAGTGAAGGAAAGCGCTCCTTACAATTGCACAAGACTTAACATTTTGAATGGTTCTAGTAAAGAGACACAAAGTACAGCCATAATCCACATGAAAATGTGCAAGAAAAAATTATAAATATCTCTGTGTGTGTGTGTGTGCATATATATATATATATATATATATATATATATATATGGCACATGAGAAAATGAAAGAAAAAAATAATAAAAGGATACATATAAATGATCACTCTTTCTCTCTCTCTCTTTCCCTATATAACATGTGAAAATAGGCAAGAAAAAAACCTAAAAGGATAAATA
Source organism: Protopterus annectens (assembly GCF_019279795.1). Classification (NCBI taxonomy): domain Eukaryota; kingdom Metazoa; phylum Chordata; order Ceratodontiformes; family Protopteridae; genus Protopterus; species Protopterus annectens. The sequence goes on from NC_056736.1 coordinate 735,878,963, forward strand.
TAATTGTCGCCTCACAGTAAGACGTTGTCCTGTTCGATTCTCAGCTAAAGCGTCTTTTGTGTGGAAACATGCGTGAATGTGCGTACCTTAGTTGAAGGCTGTGCGTCAGAGCTGGCAACTCGGCACGTAAAAATCTACTGCCAATCATTAGTAGACCGGAGGTCCGCTGTGGCGACCCCTAACCAGAAAAAGCCGAAAGACAACAACATTAGTGAGGTGGGCTCTAAAACTGCAGGTATAACAGGTGTCACAGTAAGGGTGGGTCACTACTGGGATTGCTGGGGAATGTAAGGGATGTGCTACTAATAGGGTGGGCTCTAAAACTGCAGGTATAACAGGTGGCACGGTAAGGGTGGGTCACTACTGGGATTGCTGGGGGGATGTTAAGGGATGTACTACTAATAGGGTGGGCTCTAAAACTGCAGCTCTAACAGGTGGCACAGTAAGGGTGGGTCACTACTGGACTGCTGGGGGGATGTACTACTAATAGGGTGGCCTCTAAAACTGCAGGTATAACAGGTGTCACAGTAAGGGTGGGTCACTACTGGGATTGCTGGGGGGATGTTAAGGGATGCACTACTAATAGGGTGGGCTACTAAAACTGCAGGTATAACAGGTGGCACGGTAAGGGTGGGTCACTGCTGGGATTGCTGGGGGATGTACTACTAATGGGGTGGGGTCTAACAATAGGTATAACAGGTGCATGGTAAGGATGAGTTGCTACTGGGATGCGGGTGTGCATACCTCTCAACTGTACAGATTTTCACAAAATGTCCATATTTTGCCGCATATTTTTGTTCTGTTCCTCATAAAAGTTGTGATTTTCTGGATTTTCGTGGCAAATCAATGAGGAATGAATTCAATAAATAATGAAACTCATTTGAGTTTCAGAATTCATATCCTTTAGAAAATACATGGCAACACAAAACCTTCTATTCTAGCAACTTTCTAAGTTTGTAAGAGCAACATTTAACATCTGTCCCTATATTTTGAGGATTTGTTCTCCCATTATGTTTGGCTTTGTCCAGATTTTTTGTGTTTGGAGGTTGACAGCTATGCCTGGGTGAGAAAAAGAAAAGGGCATTTCAGTTTACTTTGATGGGATAACACGCAATATAAAAAGCAGCACAGGATAAATGGAAGAACTGGAGAGGCAGAAGATTTTCATGGGGTGTGTGTGTGTGGGGGGGGGGCTAACAAAAGCAAGAAGAAAGGATACTGAAAGATGTAAAAACAAACTCAGAGCATCAGTAATCATAGGGAACTTCTAGCAGTAAACTCATCAGTACCTATTTCAAGCACACAAAACATCATAATTACATGGTATTACAGAGGTAATGCCAGAATAAAGCAGGAAGCCTTTACAGGTGAGAATTAACAGGTTGGTCACATTCTCCACAAACATAAAACCACTGCAAAATGGTGATCATGCCTCAGTATATTGTATGATCCTAAAAGCTGGAGGAAGGGGAATTATCACAGCAAAAACTCCATCCTGAAGATGTTGTTTTGTTGGATAAAAAAGTTAAGTGCAATATATTTGTTTAGGGGGATAATACAAGTTCATAGGTTAGATTTCACATGTTGTGGAAACCATACATAAAACAAAGAAATTAACATGAGGAGATGCACACATTAAGGCAGGTTTGACAAAGACAATAATAAAATACATCAGGAAGAGGATAGAATTAGATACAAAGAGAGAAGGGGTTTGACTGTTGAGCTACAAAACAGTATTATGTAGCTTTCATGAGATAAAGGGCAGAAGAACAAGATAAAATCGTCTATTATGACTATGGGAAAAGGCAGGGAAACAGTCTGGTCAGCAACTGTTTGCATGGAGGTATGTAGCTCAGTCTGACAGATGACAGAATGTTTAAATACCTGAGTGGGTATTGAAATATTCATGTAGTCACAGGGGCAAAAAATAGAGAGGCAGTTAAAGGGCAGAAAAAAATGCTAGGTAAAGTTTGATGAACCAAAAAAAAAAAAAAAAAAAAAACAACGATTCAATGCTAGAAAATGCTAACAAGCAATTTAATCAGAAAATGCTCCTGGATTTCTCTAACAATTGAACTCTTGCACGTAGTGGGCTTCTTCACATATACTTTCAGAAAAGGTCAAGGAACTAGGGTAAGATGGTATGGTAGGAATGTGGGCAGTTAGACTGAGGAAATGCTGCCAATGGCCAACTCAGAAGAGGAGCTCAGGCTGCTAGTAAATGACCGTGGTCCAGGTGCCATGCTGTGCACACATCTTTGTGAAGAGTGACAGCTGTTGTATAGTGATGGAGAAAGTACAGTTGTGTAAAATCTTACCGTAACAGTAGATGTCCTTTTCACCGCAGTATTTTTCACCATAGGTATCTCCTGCCAAGGACAGCCCAATGTCCGGCCAGTATACCAGAACCTTTAGATTTTGTAAGTGACTTATGTCACATGTATGTTCCCCATTTGGGACACAGGGCATAAAGGTGATGCACAGACACAGTTAACCAAAGCTGAATTGCCCCAGAAGAGAACAGTCTCCATAGAACAAGGGAGGTTATGTACACCCAGAAGGAGAAAATGCAGACGGAAAAGGAATACCCTCAGCCATTACGGAAACCAAAACAAAGCCCAAAAGAAAAAAGGAGAGGTGAAGGGTGGAAGTGAATACTGCAACAGTGAAAAGAAGGACATCTATTGATATGGTAAGATTTTACACAACTGTACTATGTCCTTCCATATCACTGTTGCAGTACCCTTCACCACAGACAGGGTAAAAAGTTCCAGAAACAGAATGGGAAGTAGAAGTCTGAGAAGAGCCCTCAACAAACCCATGCAAAATGGCTCTAGCAAAACTTGATCTGGCCCTAAAAACCATATCCCGTTTACAATGCTTAGTAAAGGTATGCACTGAAGACCAAGTAGCAGCTTCAAGGATGGAATTGGTGTCCAACCCCTTGAAGAAAGCACCAGAAGAGGCAACAGCCCTAGTGGGGTGAACACTAACAGAAGTAGACAGACATTTCCATGAAAAGAATAACAAAAGGAAATGGCCATAGAAATCCAGGAGGAGATGGTTTGTGTAGAAACAGCCAAACTCAATATCTTGGAATGAAAAGAAACAAAAAGCTGATCAGACTTACAAATGACCTTAGTTTATCAAAATAATACCTGAGCTTTCTGTGCAAATCCAAGGTATGTAGGACCCTCTCACTAGCAGCCTGAGGAAAAGGAAAAAAGGAGGGGAGTTGTACTGCCTGATTCAAAGACAATTCATTAACCACCTTGGGCATAAGAGATGGATTAATATGAAGGGATACCCTGTCCCTGTGGAAAAAAAAGGGATGACCATAAGGGCCTGAAGCTCAGAAACCCTCCAAGCAGAAGTAAGAGCATGCAGTAAGACAGTCCTCCTAGTATAATGTTGCAGAGAAGCTGAGCCTGGGTCAGTTTTTCCAAAACAAAATTAAGGTCCCAAGGATGAGGAATGGGCTTCCTTGAAGGCCAGCAGCAGGACACATTTAAGAAACCATTTGATCTTAACTTGAGAAGCCAAAGGAGGATTTTAGGGGAAACAGGCAGAAATAGCTGACAAATGGGCCTTTACAGAAAATAGGCCAAACCAGTCTGGAGCAACTCTCACAAATTGGAGAGAACCAAAGGGACCCCCCACTGATAAAGGGTCCTGGTTATGAGCATGGCACTAGACAGAAAATCTCTTCCATTTTGACATACAAGACTTTCTGGTTGCAGGTTTTCTTGCCTCCTGTAAAACCTTCAGCATGTCTTCAGAAAAGTGGTGCCTAAAAGGGATCAAAACCCTATCACCCACAGTGTTAGCTGAAAACTGGACAAGTGAAGATGGATGCATAATCCCTTCTCTTGTGTGAGAAGGTCCAGCCAGTGAGGTAACATGATGATTGTCCCTGGCCAGATGTATTAAGAGGGGGAACCAGTGCTGTCTTAACCAAAAGGGAGTCACTAACAAGATTTTGGGGGTAGCCCAGCTGAATCTTATGCAGGACTCTTGGAAGTAGGGGACTGGGAGGGAAGACATAGAGAAACATTCCCTTTCAAGGGAAAAAAAGGTCATCAATCTTCTTTGCCAAATGGCATGGCACATTGAACAGAAAGAAGGAGCTGACAGTTAAGAGGGGAGGCAAAAAGATCTAACTGAGGAATACACCACCAATGGACTATGTCCAGGAACACTGCTCTGTGAAGCATCCATTTGTAAGTCTGTGTTTTAGACCTGTTCAAAGCATATGCCACTAGACTGTGCTCTGAAGGGATACACATTGCCTGAAGAGTTAACTGATGACTGACGGAGCCCAGGCCTGAAGAGCCAAACTGCAGAGAAGGTAAGACTGTGTGCCCCCTGCTTGCTGACATCCCACGTCACGGTGGTGTTCTCTGTAAACCTTCAAAGGACTTTGACAGAGCATGGGGTATAAGACTTGAAGGCCAGAATCATGGCTCTCATCTTTTAATGTTGATATGGTCTGACATCTGAAGGGGAGGCAATGACCTTAAACTTTCAGGTGACCACAGGAAGCCCAACATCCCATGTCTGAAGTGTTGGTGAACAGTTCTTGAGAAGGAACTGGAGGCTAAAAAGACAGGCCTTGGTTGGGGGAAAATTGCTGAATCCACCACTCAAATTCCCACTTCAGACAAGAAAGAAAAACACTATGAAATCCAAGGGGTGGCAATGCTGCAGCCAACCTGACTTGAGGTACCACTGAAGCTTCTGCATGTGCAGTCTGGCAAGATGGAGCACTGGGTTAGAGGGGTCCATGAAACCTTGGGCTTGAAGAAACTCTCTGGCTGGAATAGCAGACAGAGGAAGAAGAGACCAAAAGAAAGTTTTTAAGGACAGAACTTTTGGAGGTGTAAGAGAGACCAGCATTGGCACTGTCTGAATCTTGCAACCCAGATACACATGATTTTCAAAGGAAGTCAGGACACACTTTTGAACATTGATAGTGAACCCACTAGACTTTGAAGAAGAGATATGGTGAGCTCCAGATACTGTAATAGGCAACTGACAGAAGGTGCCTGAAGCATCAGGTCATGTAGGTAAGGAAAATCTGAATGCCTTGAAGCCTGCAAAAGGCAATCAGAGGAGCTAGTAATTTTGTGAATACCCTTGGGGCAGTAAAGAGGCCAAAGGGCAAAGCACAGAACTTAAAATGTGAGGAAGAAACAGAGAGACAAAAGCATCCTGAAAAGAGGGTGACTAGGGATATGAAGATAAGCATCCTTCAGATCCAAAGACACCAGAAAAGCCAGGGTAGTAAAAGATGAAATATAGAGTTTAAAGAGTGAGCATCTGAAAAGAAGGAACTTTGAGAAAGATGTTGAGCAGGGAAATATCCAGAATATGTCTCCAAGTGCCCTCCTTTTGAGAAACAAGGAACATCCTGGAGTAAAATCTCTTTCCTACTTGGGAAGGAGGGACAGGCTGAACAGTTCCCTGGTCCACCAGGTATTCAAGGACCTCTGAGAAATGAGAAATTGTTCCAGAGGAGATTGGAAAATCCCTGAAAAAGGAGGGAGAGCCTTCCATACCATGAAATAACACTAACATAAGACAGAAAGAAACCAAGAATCTGAGGTGATGAGATGCCAATTTGGAAGACAGAGGGAGAGCTGAAGAGGCAAGGGAACCTAGTTGAGGGGTGGGGATGAGGGGCAAGATGTCAAAGAGGGGCAGGCTTATCAGCAAAAGGAGGCTTCTGGGCCACAAACGCCTGAGAAAGGGTGGGAGGCTGGCCTAATGGTTAAGGTGTTTGCTTTACAAACACAAGGTGCAGGGTTTGAGTCTCACAAGGGATAATTGGCTAAGCTTAAAATGGCTCACAAGGGCAGTTAGCTTAGTACTAATCTATGAATCTATGAATCTAAGCCTTAGCAGGAGGAGCTCACCTATCACTCTTCCTGCCTTTAGTGGCCTGATGAGAATGCCTGTGAGCAAAAGCAGTCCTAGTAAGATAATTCCTCTGGAATTTAGGGATAGGAGAGACAAAAATATGTTTATGGCCCTGCAAAGCTTTGCTTTTTTCTTGAAGAGACTTAAACATATCTGCAGCAGCATGCCCAGAGAGATTTTTATTACAAGGAGCCTCCAGAAACTTGGCCTTAATGTCATCAGGTAATGACTACAGTGAAGCCAAGAATAATACCGCATGACAGACCTAAAGGGAGCACCTCTGGAAGAGACATCAGCAGCATCACAGCTATACTTGTTAAGAGTGATGACCCACCTGAGAGGTACAGCCCAAAATAGAAAGAGCAGAACATTTTGTCTTGGTGTCAGGAAGGTCAGAAAGAAGCTGACAAGTCTGGCCAATTAAGGCTAGAGCATATTTGTCCATGTGGATCTAGTAATTGATGGCCCAAAAGCCTCAGAGGACATGCAAAAGAAAGTATCCATTCTGGCCTCTGATAGGGTCATGGTAGAGGAATCTGATATAGATGGTGGACAGCCTACAGAGCTGTCACCCACTTCTAGAGAAGCATCCAATGGAGGCTAGACAGCCAATGAATCCAGCTGAGATTTCTTGGTCACCTTCTTGCTTAATGGTACCTCAGGATTAGAAGATTCTGCCATGCTACCTTGCGCTAACAGTTTAAGGCTTTGGTTCTCTAGACAGATGGCTAGGGAAGACAAATCAGCTTCTAAGAGTCATAGGCACAAATGCTTTACATATGCTACAGGACATATGATCATCTGAAGCATCTAGAAAAAAAAAGACACTGTTCATGATGGTCCTTATGGGGAATCTGTCTCTATACTGATACTTTCTCTTCTTGGATAACATGAACTCTAGGTAACCAAAAAAGAACTAGACCAAAGAAAAAAAGACCCCAATGGGGCACTTATCTGACAGCTAGGTATTCAGAAAAGTAAAAATGCATTCAGACAGGTGGCAAAGAAGTTCTGGGTAATTGCATCTATACGTTGCCTTTATGACCTATGTCCTGAATGGGGAGGATACATGTGAATTATGGTTCATACAAGGCTTTGGTATACTGGATGGACATTGGGCTATCCTTGGCAGGAGATACTTATGGTGAAGAATACAGCAACAGTGATATAGTAGGACATCTGGAGGGACAGTGACAGTGCACTGGAGGGGGTCTGGAATAAACATTTCTGTGCCCTTTAGTTTAGCTTCTACTTCTAGAAATGCAATGCAAATTACATGTGATGAGCTTATTATAGGCTTTGCTAAAAAGCAGCAGTATCTGTCTTTTCATAATCAGCATCTTGTCAGAAAACTCTGATACAGTTCTATGATGAAATGGCAGCTATAACAGTTAATGTGAAACACCTAAACTTCGGTAATGAATGTGACGAAGGCAAACAATTAGATGGAAATTGTGCATTATGTAGCTGTAATCCATGAGAAGCTGCAGTTATACTCTTGTTTTGTATATTACTGTCATTTGGTTACAGGAATGGATAATAGGGTCAGCCTGAAATATTAAAATTGGTACAGCAATTATGAATGGGGATGGGGTATCTGTTTTCAACAACATTGTGGAATGCCAACAAGGGAAGCATACATGCACAAAGTGGTTATATATACAAGTCAGTTACTCTAGACACAAAAACTGGAGTTTTCAACTCCTGCCCTCATTCAAGTAATAGAGGCCATGGTGAAGGCAACAGCATGTTGGGTGTATGGTAAGTGGTACTGGGCAGATTCAGTAGTGTCCCACTCCCAATGGTCACTGATATGGCTATAAGAGTAGTACTATGTCCAAACCACAAGTCCCCACAAACAAAATGAGACAAAAACAGAGAAGGCATTGGACAAATTTACTTTGGGAAAAAGAAGGGAGGAGTAATATGGATTGCCTGGTGACAGCTTAAATATAAACCCCTATGTCACTAGATGGGTTGCAAACTGGCTCAAGGACAGAACCCACATGGTTAGAATTGCAGGAGCCATGTCAGACTCCAAACCAGTTACAAGTGGCATCCCACAAGGCTCAGTCCTAGGACCTCTCTTGTTCGGTATATATTTCTTGGAGGTACAGGCCAACACGGAAGGTCTGTGGCTGACCAAGTTCGCAGATGACTACAAACTGGGCACCATAATTGACTCTCCAGATGACACAAGCATCCTACAAAAGGGCCTCTAGAAACAGACAACTGGCGCCAGAGCCATGGCCTCAAGCTAAACGTCAAAAAGTGTACAGTCACCCCCTTCGGAAAAAACAAAGTGCCCACAAATTACCACATAGATGGTAATCCATTAAGTACGGAAGAAGTAATTAGGGACCTGGGGACCCAAGTTGATAGCAATCTCTCATTCGACAACCACGTGGCCAAAGTGGTTAGAAAAACATTTTATATAGCCCACCTAATCATGAAGGGATTCACATCTAGATCAGGGGAGGTCATCATGCCTCTTTACTCATCCCTCATCAGGCCCATAATTGAGTACAATGCCCCTTTTGGGATGTACCTTACCAGACACCTGCAGCAACTGGAAAGTCCCCAAAAGTACCTCACCAAGAGGATCAAAGGGCTCAAACAGATGCCATATGCTGCCCGGTTAAAGAAACTCCAGCTCTACTCAGTGGCATACCGCCTGCTCGGAGGTGATCTGTGCCTGACGTATAAAGCCATGTCCAACCCGGAATTAATGGACATGCTGCACCTCAGAAAATCCAAATCCCATCGAGCTACACGCTCGAGAGACTTGAACCTCAGCACTGAAATAAATAGGACATGCTGGAGAGACAGATTCATGGAATAAAATCCCAGTCCAGGTTAGGCAGACTCCCTCATTGACTCTCTTCAAGAGGAATCTTGATGAGTGGATGGGAGATCGTAGATTTACTCCGGGTATCACTTCTGTGTCACTGTTAGACAGAGGCACAGTATACTAACCTCGAAAAAGGGCATAGCAAAATTAATTTAAAATGGGTGGCGAAAGCCAAACACACCCTGGCTAGGCTTGTAAATGCCCTAGGGCAGATAGCCTAGTATGAACCTATGGTGGTATGGAAGATTAAGGCAGAATAGCAAGGCAGAAAAACAGGTGTGCAGAAATGGCAACTAGAAGGTGGAACGCTTAAGCTTGTTTTAATAAAATATTTTTATGTAGGTATGGTAAGGCCCTAAAATAGCCAGTGCCAAAAACGGTAGCATATGCAGTCAACACGGGGGTCAAGAAGAGCTGGCATAGGTTCTGTTCTCGGGCTTGACAGCACAAAGCTTCCGAGAAATCTGACTTATGATATCTGACTTATGATATCTGACTAAAACATAAAACTTATTCTATGAGACTGCAAGACGCATGCTGTTCGCCTTTTTCTTACCATTTACTAGATCTCACATTGCTTTCTCAAGTTGTAGAAAGAGTAAGACTGGCAGCTTTTTGGGCTTTTCTGCTTTATTTCTTCAGTATAATACTTTTCCATACTGAGCTGGTTTTCTGCAGTTCTCCCCACAAGTTGTTACTGAACACTACATTAGTTACTATGTAACAGTTTCCTCTGTTTGGTTCCAGGAATGCTGACATATTCTATTTATAATTACCACCTAAACAAAGTAATTTTAATTCTGGATGAAGTCAACACTTTAGCAAAGTGTGTTCCACAAATGAAAATAATGTTTTCACTAAAACTTTTAGTTGGAATCAGATTTGGGGGGTGGCAACTGGAGCTGGTTGGCAGAACTGGTGACATTAAAAAGTCTGCTGTAAGCTTGAAGAGAGCAACCATAAAACTTCAGAAGTTAAAGCAGGCACATTAAGACTTTACAGAGTTTCAAAGAATATGGCATGCATATTAATTGTTTTGTTTCCTAAAGTAGCCTTGGGTAGAGATGCTGTTGAAGACGGGATACAATAACTGGACATACAGCATCAAAACATACACTCATTTAATGATTCAGTTTTATGAAAGAAAAATACATTCTGATGCTTAGAAAATGCATGTTGTGGAACCTTTTTTTAACCAATACTTAATAAAAGCGTTAACATATACAAGAAATATAACAGATTAAATTTCTTGAAAATAGTATATTAGCATTTATATATGTATATATTTAAAAAACAATTTCCCACTGAAAATATTGAAAGGTTTAAGCATTTCTCTCAAGTCAATCACACTGGAACAATTCAATTATTATTTCTTCATGGCACAGCTTAATAGAAAAAAAACAATTCGGTACAGAGAACATAATCAAGTGTTAGAGGTTCTCCCGTTCGATTCTCGGCGGGAGCGTCTTCTGTGTGGAGTGTGCATGTCCTCCCCGCGGTCGAGCGGCGTTCTAAAACCATGTGTACAATGGGCGTGCCTTCGTTGGAGGTTGGGTGTCGGGCTGGCACCTCGGCACCATAATAATCTACTGACAATCATTAGCGGACCGGAGTTCCGCTGTGGCGACCCCTAACCGGGAAAAGCCGAAAGAACTTGCATTGCACGGGTAAGGGCCGAAACTAAACTACTATGTTGTTATACAGTAAACTATTACTACAAAACTTACAAAAGAATTGTACTTAATTCAACTTTTAAGATTAATGGTCACAGAAGCCGTGTAAAGAGTACTCTAAAATGTCTTTTATTCAGACAGCAAAATGAAAAGTAGCAAATGCTGGTCTTAGGGATAAAAAAATATCCAAAAGCAGTAAACACATTGAAAAAGTTGGTGATCACACTAAATAACTAATGCAATAAACACAATAGTGAAAAAGCAATTATAAACGTTGCTGGCCATAATAACTAGTTAACATAACTACTCAAAATCCAGGTTGCATGGGATACGTACTCTGGTTGAGTCGTTGACCTCCATCTGAGCTAAAAGCTTGCCATTGATGCTGAAGTTACAGAATCTTCCACGCTCATAATAAATAATACAATGGCCCTCACTGGATACAGAGATCAAACGAGGATACAGACAGTTTTCTGGTCCTTCCAACGCTCGGAGAAGGTCCCCTGTGATCGTATGCACCAGACAGGGACCCTCTATAATGAAAAATCAAATGAAAGTTAACTTTACGTGATACCATTTTGCAGCCGTATTATTAAGCTACAAAACAATCACTATAACCATGAAAACGTTCATTGCATTCTAATAAAAAGGCTAGAGTATCTGGTTATAAGAAGCATACTTTAGCACAATCGCTATGTAATTGTAATGACAAAAATGTGATTTTTTTTAAACTGTCATTCTAGTACGTGTAAACAATATCAGATTAAAACATTTTCTGGTATGACTGATAAGTGCTCTAAGTCACATGCCTGTTAAAATATTGCCTCGCTCATAAGGTTACCATAACATTCATTAAAAAATAAGGAAAAGCGTGACCAGTGAAGGGCCTCTGACCTTTTGCTCCACTGATGACAAGTCCCAGCTCTGCGCACACTGAAACACAGACGACCTCATGGTCATGACCCGTGAGGACTGCCCTAGGGGCAGGATAATCACCTGCAATAGATGACAGTATGGAATTTAGAACGCACCTTTGAGATAAGCTGAAAAACATTAACAACACAAAGCACAAGGACTGGCCTGGTAAACGTGTCAAGTACAGAACTGTGATCAGAAAACCTTACAATATGTATTCGTATATAGTGAATTCTAAGCAGCGTTAAACCCTTTATCCCACTTAATATGAAAACAAAACCTGTCAGATAAACACATTTTTATAACATTTAAAGTGTCGGACAGCAGGAGTCAAAAGGCAGCAGATGCATAAATACATCTTTGTAAATTCACATTAATACAATAATGGTGCTGCGGTAGCGTTGTCGCCTCATAGTAAGACGTCGTTCTGTTCGATTCTCAGCTAAAGTGTCTTCTGGGTGGAGACATGCGTGAATGGGCGTACCTTCGTTGAAGATTGTACGTCAGGGCTGGCAACTTGGTACGTAAAAATCTACTGCCAATCATTAGCGGACCGGAGTTCCGCTGTGACGACCCCTAACCGGGAAAAGCTGAAAGATACAACTACATAATAATGATGATACAATAATCTGTTTAAAATGTTTACAATGCTGCTAAGAGTCATAGTTCACAATGAGGAAACCATAATAATTAACAGTTTGCAATGTATAGCTAATGACAGCAGTGCAGTTTTTAAATGAAAGTCAGGGGTAGTCCGCAAGTTGGATAAAAGCTGCTGTTGTTGTACAACTTCAAATAAAAGCAATGGGTGTGGTAAGACAGGGGCGGCGGTACCTGAGAAAGGAGGAGGAGTGTATTATCCTAAGCAAAGGTCACCTACTTCGTTAGCTCAAAAAATGCATATATGTTGATACGTCTGTATGTATAGGATTATAAGACACTTAGGGTTGCCACCTTTTCAAATGGCCAAAGTGGGACATTTGTGGTACAAACATCAGATTTTACAGGCCGACACATACCCACGGTCAGTACAAAGGATAGAACTTAACTTTTTTGCCTAAATAAAAGCTTATTCTTGGAATATTTTAGTTGCTTATCCTGTTTCTTATAACATTTAGGTATTTTAGATACAGAATAACTGTTTTATGCAACTATTACATAAAATATAGGAAATAATTTTGTCCTAAAATCTCAGGACATTTGTCATTTTTACAATTTTTTGTCAGGACATAACTGCCCAAAGAGGGACTGTCCCTCGCAAAGTGGGACAGGTGGTAACCCTAAAGACACTTCATCGAACTACATAAACTTTGATGCAAAATATATAAATTCTGGCAGGTTGAAGGTAAACTTCAACAGAAAAAAAAATCTTAGTATCAAAAAATCATAAAGGAAAACAAAAAGCTTTCTTTTCAAATAGCTAAAACTATACCCTAGCAGTATCATAAGACCACATTTGTCTGAGCAGTGATACTGTTAGAGAAAAGAGATTTTCATAACTTAATGTGTAGAGTTATGGGCAGAAGGCAGTTTTAGGGTTAGAGTTAGCACTTGTGAGTAAGGTAGCCAATACTGTCCCTAACCCTAACCAGCAGAAGGGAATATAAATAAACACTTATTAAAGAAAACACAACTTAGACGAGATAATGTATTACATGTAGACAACAGATGTAAAAGAGCTTAAGCCATAGATACATGTAGTCCATTAGGCCATAAGTAAAAGAACTTCAGATGTACATACACACCTGCACTTAAACACATCACATCTGCTCTTATGGCACAACACATTAAGGTTTGTCTAGATACTAGGAGACTTCTCTGTATCATATAGTTTTGGGGAGCATTTCCAAGATGATGGTGTTTGTTTTATAAAGGAGAACCAGACCTCAGGAGAAATGTCTTCACTATTTAACCAGTTTCTTGACAAAGAACCTAGCCAAGCTGAATTGAAACTTAAAAGATAGTTGTCATCAGCTGTATGGGACAATATCCATATCAATAAACCCAACAAACAGTCGTACCATATCAGATTAAACATATGATGACTAATAGTGTCAACAGCTCAGCAGGTACCATACTTGTCTTTGGCAAAGGAAGATCAGAAGGCTGTTGGTTCTATTCTCACCCCATATTACTGGATTCATTTTCCATTACTGACACAGCAGTGCAACATTAGTGGGTTACTGCACTTCTGAATGTGCTGTCCTTTGGATGAGATGTTAAACTAAGGTTCCAACTGCCTGAACTGTTGTAAGCTCAAGTGGATGCAAAAGATCCCTTGGCACTTATTGAAGAGTAGTTCTGGATGAATTACCCTAGTCAGTACAAAGTGCATGTCAGTTCCTCAATGAAAGGAGCCCACTAGCATAGTAAGACTTGACCTGGTCAACAAAGGATAAATAAAATATGCAGTATCATCACTTTAAGTAGCATGTTTACCATAATGGAAATCTTTAAATCACAAGAAAAAAACAGTAGAAATATAATGGATATTATCTTCTGGCAGTGCAGGGTTCAGAATTAAGGCACTGCACTCTAACAAGCTTCATCGGGTGGCCACAGGTTTGAATCCTTAAGATACCACTGGTTAACCACATGGCTCTGAACAAATCATTTAAACAGATACTGCTCTTGGGTCCCCTTTAAAAACAGGCACTTGGACCTAGTATACTTAAATGAGTACAAGGCAATGCCAGAACAGTGACACCTAGCAGCAATACATACAATACATGTCAGCTGTACAGGCCAAAAAGAAAATCCCACTGGTACAAATATGAATCTGGAAAATTTAGTCTTACTTATAGATCTTAGTTCAGGATGTTAGAACACAGACTCTCCTTTTATAGAGTACACTAAAATGGCCAAACCAATAATCTAGAGATATCTTAAATGCATTCAGAAATGGAGTTATGTATATGAAATGCGAGTTTATTCCATAAATGAGCAATGCTGCAAGAAGCAAATCTGAATCTTCTTACAGTTCTACAAGAACTAAAATGGTAACAAAAATAACTATTTTGGAACAAACCTAGCAGGATTCTTAACTTCTCATTATGTAAAGCTTTGACCTTGAGCATAATCTGCCTTTTGTAAAGTGGAAGTGAAAGAAAAATAAACCCAAGAGATGAAAAGTCTGTCAGAATAATTAAGGTCTTAAACATCACCCAGGTGTTAAGTATTTTTACTTTGTCCTCTCTCAGGAGACCCTTAGTATAGCAGCAAAATAAAATTTGACTCAATAACTGGCCTAACATTAATTACAAATAATTTTACAATCAAAGCAGAAAATCTAAACTGAAAACTTCTTTAATTGAATCACTTAATTTCTGGGCTTTAGATCAGATCACTGATGTTTGACTGATAACAATACTCTTTCCAGCTACAAATAAAAGTAGTGGTTGAAGGTAAATCCAGAAACTCCCAAAGTATGTATAAATTAGAGAGAGTAGTAATCTGGAAACACAAGGATATGGCTTCTGTATAAATCAATTTAATAGTGCCAGTGCACTATTAAACTGACATATTTTGAAGCTGTATCTTTGCGATTCCAAATCACTGTTGTTTTTAATTTATATACCTTTTTCAGCTACAACCCAGGTGTCAGGGTACAAAATTACAGTAATTTAATATTAGCAGACAATTACACATGTACACACATTTTAGAAATGAGGTACATTTTGTTTTCAAAAATAATGAAATGGCATATGTAGAACAAAGTGGTGACAATGTTAACAACATTGTGAATCATTATTACAAACTACTAATCTGTTTACACACTTTTGACGCAAATATTAAACAGCTTTTCCATCACTGAAACACTAGCTGAAAAGTTTAGTTAAGACCATCTGCACAGTTACATATTTACAGAGTGAGAGTTATTCCCATAACAGACAAGGAAAATCCACTGTTGTTATTCTAGGGGAGACGGGAGGGGTGTAGAAGTGATTACAATAGCCAAGAGTTTGCAGAAATTAGCTCTTGTCTAGAAAGCAGCCCCATTTCTAAATGCTTATTTTTTTACGTTTTACAAGTTTTTTTTTTTTTCCTGAAAGGGGTATACTCAGTTATTTGCCTTGAGTTCATCTGGAAGATGATTCCAGTTTGCTAGGATAATTTTACTGAAACTTTTATCACCGGAGGCAAGTCTAGGCAGACAGGAGTGGGAGCCCTGATTACTGTTAGCATGTTAATGCCCCGACTTCTGACTACAAAGGGGGAGTATTTGATCTGAAATTTGCTTCTAAGGGAATGTCAAAGGATATTAATTCAGGATTTTAAATGTTAAGAGAGGGCAGGAAGAGGACAGAATGAGCAGCAACAGGAAGCCAGTTCTTTTTTTCTGGAGAGCGAGGCAGTGGTGTTCAAGTTGGGATGAGAAATTAATAAATCTACATACTGCATTTACAGCAATCTGTATTTAGTTGATGTTATGAGAAGAGTAAATGCTGATGATGTGTACTGCGTACCCTAGCAATGGCATGCATATTTTTCCCCCATGGCCTTTTCTGACTTCTTTGGGTTCTTTAGTGAGGTAGCTTGAAAAGGAGTAAAAGGTTTTAACGCTGAAGAGTAACCTTGAACCTACTAGATCCAGGGGGGTTTGAATTACACAGCTTGAACTAACATGAGTCCACAGTACTTTAGCTCTCAAATATTGAGATGGACTGTTTGAGGAAGTTATAATGCATAATGGAGAGGTGTCTGACACTTTGTCGATTATTAGTCATTTGCAAAGCGTGGAGAATGGAGAGGTGTCTGACACTGTCGATAATTAGTCATTTGCAAAGCGTGGAGAATGGAGAGGTGTCTGACACTTTGTCGATTATTAGTCATTTGCAAAGCGTGGAGAAGTCCTTTTGAAGGGCTGTCTGGATGGATGTAGAATAGGGACCATCCCTGTGAAGGAACACATCTTCTGCATATAGAGAAATGGTTTCAGTAGGAGTGTAAGAGGCCATATCAATAACAAATGGAATAATATGAGACAGAGAATGTGGTCCTGTGGGAAATGTCTGTAGTACTCAGAAGATTTGGTTAGAAAGATGTTTGAATCAAATGAACAGTGCTATCACTGAACAGTGAGGGAAGCAGTCTTTGTAGCAGGACAGCACGAGCAATGCTCTACAGAGATCAAACGCAGTGGCTCCAGTCAGCCAGCTACTTTCCATGAAGGACATTATGGAGGAGATTTGGTCCATCACGGTTATTAATTTATTATGCCCACTCCTTTACGTTTTAATACTCCTTTACTAAATTATTACTTAAGACTTAGGAAATATACATAAACAGAAAAGAAAACAAACCATATTAACATTTTCCATTTACATACATTATACAGCACATGTAACAATCATCAGTCCGTCCATCCATCCATCCATTACATCCTTTTCCCATTTAGTACACAGGGTCAGGGTATCCCAAAAGTGACGATCATCTACAGCCAATCAGTCCAACATTACAAAAAATCCTGCTTTCCTTTAAACCTCACTCCTCCTCCTGAACATTATTCTGCAAGTATTGTTCTCGCAATTTAGATTTATTTACATGCAATTTGCTGCTCCCTTTTCTAAAGCTCCCTCTTCCAATTCTTTAGCTCTTTTATAATATTCATTACTTCAAATACAGTTGGTTTAGACTTTGATTTCCATTTTCTAGTAACTCCTTTTTGGCAGTCAACAGAATTAAACTTAATAAGGCTTTACTATGTCAAGAGACAAATCAGATCCAGTGCCCACCTAAAAAAAAATCATATCCTTAGTTACAACCATTTGCTCATCTAATACTTCTAACAGACTACACCAAAGGGAATTTTTAAAATTCTGCCAGCTCATTACACTCCAAAACACACGCTCCCAATTACCTCTTTCTTCCTCATCACATTCCCCAATATTTGTTATCGACCTGAAGAACAATTCTTTGAAGTCTGCTTGGGGTCTAAAAATAACTATGAAACACTTCCAAGCAAATATCCTAAACCTTCTGGACTTTGTTGCATACTTAGGAGTCATACCTATATCCTCCCATAGTTCTCCTGCAAACTGCTTTTCCAATCTCTCTCCCCAATCTTTTCTAATCTCTCTCCCCAATCTTTTCCAATCCCCTCTTACTGAATCTTATAGTTAGGATGCAATATTTTGTATGCCCCACTAATAATCCCTTTTTAACAGCAGCTTCTGTTCTAGATGCATCTAAAAGTCCTACCAGAGCATGTCTTTTAAGTAAGATTCCCTTATCCTTTTTCTCGTTGCCTATATTCTGATATCAATCCCTGGTAGAGAAGGCATGCTCTAGCCTGTAGTCCAAAAGCCTTCTTGGCCTCATCTCATTCTATTAGATTCCCCCTCTGGTTATTTGCTCCCAGTACCTTGGTTCCTTTGCCAGTTTTCTCCAGTAAATTCCAACCCCCTTTTGCCTTCTGTCTGCATCCCTAATTGCAATCAACCCTATCAGCAGAATACCTGTTCTCCATTCCCATGTTGGCTTAGTTCATAGAATACTTTGCTACTTTATAAATATATTTTGTATGGTTATTGTTATACGCCTTAAAGGTCTGCATCCAAAATCTCAGTCTCTCCTTGTTTCTTAAGCTTCCCCCCAGTTTCATCACCACTTTGCACTTTGACTTATAGCTCTGAAATACCCCTTCAATTTGGGTAAACCCAATCCAGCTTGTTCTACTGAAAGGATCGACCTATCCCACTTGACTCTTGCCGTCCTCCCCTCCCAGATAAAATCCTTCAGCTCTTTATTAATTGCTGTACACAACTTCTGCTCCGGTTGAAAAAATATGCCTGACCTGTGTATAAGATTAAACGGATTAAAAATATTTTAACTGCTTGCATCTTACTATCTATAACCATATAACAGAGCTTGCAATTTCTCAGTTTTTGCATTACCTTTTGTTTAGTGTCTTCCCACATATCCTTAGCTGCCACACTAGAATCATTTTTAATCCATACTCTTCTAAGTACTTCATTTTATCATGTCCATACATAAATATGGAAATTGCTGAACCAATTAATGTGTGGGTACATAATTTACCACTACAGCCGTTGTTTTAGCTTCATTAATTTTGTATCCCAAAAAGATTTGAAATGGTCTCAAAAGGTTCCACAACACTGTAATGTCCTTTTCTGGTTTTATCAGGTATTAAAATAACATCTCCAAATAAAGCCAGCTTTTCTTAACTACCATGCCAATTATATCCTTCAGTTTCCGAGTCCCTTATTTTCTTTGCCAATGATTCTAAATATAATGCAAATAAAAACAGGGAGAGAGGACACCCCTCCCTGCTCCCCCTGCTCAAGCAGAAATTATCAGAGATCAACCCACCTACTTTAATTTTCACCTCAGATCCCTCATATAGTCTCCTAATCAACCTTATCATTTTATCAGGGAATGAGGTTTAAAAGAAGACAGGATTTGAATGAGATATATAATATTTGATTGACAATGACTGGATAGATAAGTGATGTATATGTCTGCAAATAAAATTATGTCAATATGGTTTGTATTCAAGTGATAATTTAATAAATACGTTTTGTGTTTAAATAAAAACAAAAGTGACACAAAGACTGTTAATCTAGGATGTGCCACAGTAGAAAAATTAATTTGTCAATTATTATTCATATTTCTGCTCATGTTTTCATAACTAGGAGCCCTGCATGTTATCAATGTGAATGGTGTGATATGCCACGGTGGGAGACAGGAAGATTTGTCACTGTCCATAGATATTACACTACACCTGAGATATTGCTAGTTGTTTGTAATTATGAACGTAAACAATAATTCCTTAAGTACTTAATACTTCAAAATTATGTGACTTACAAACTGTTGCATTACTATTTTTGATATTTGCACTGTAAGTTGCACATCTTGAGAGATATGTGCTATTTATATTGCTAAGTATACAATTAAGCATATGTTTTCATATTTCTGTAAATATCTCAATAAACATGTACTCACAGAGGAAATTCCTCTTGTCATGTGAAAGCTTACGTCTGGTAAACAAAAATGTTCTAACAACATATGTCTAGGTTGTACACTTTCTAAGATCGGAGAATTTGTTTTTGAATGTTTAGCAAAAAATTATATTTGGGGTACATTTGCATTACAATATATTATTGTATTTATGGAAAGACTATGAATGCACTATTATCACTTCTTACTGATAACATCGCTATTTGTGCAGTTTTAATATCTTTTACTGTTCTCAAAATATATCTTATGCTTTTATTTTTCAGAAAGTGCTCAAGAATACAAGCTGTGTGCAGGCTACTAAAAGTGCCACATTCCACACCACATAGGTGTTAATGAGTTAAATAACCCTGACTACACACTACACAAAACTGCTTTATTATAATAAATATATAACATGCGATTTATATCATGAAAAGTTTTATACAAATACAAAGAACAACAATTATTTTACTTACAGTTTTTTTAACCCCCTTTTCATGTCCTTTTAATTATTAATGACAAAGTGGGGTATATGCTTTAATGTCCACCAGAAGCAATGCTGACTCAACCACATACTAGCACCTTTCCCCCTCAGCTCAAGTGAAGATCAAAAATAAATAAATAAATAACTAAATAAATAAAAAATAATAAAAGTACTTCACTACATTGTAGTGATCAGTTTATTACAATTAGATCCATGCCCCCCAAGCTCTTCCACTGAAGAGCAACAAAAAAAAAAAAAAAAAAAAAAAGGCTGCTCCTTCTATTGGCACCCCCTCCCTCCTGCCCCAGCCATTCAGGTCATGTTCCTATGCCCTGCCCCCAACCCTCCTTCCACATTGTTTGTGTCTTTTGACTTTTCCCGGTTAGGGGTCGCCACAGCGGAACTCCAGTCCGCTAATGATTGGCAGTAGATTTTTTTTCTTTTTTTTTTTTTTACGTGCTGGCTTGCTGGGCCTAATGCACAACCTTCAACGAAGGAACGCCCATTCATGCATGTCACCACACAGAAGACGCTCTGAGAATCAAACGGGCAACATCTAACTGTGAGGCGACAAAGCTACCGCAGCACCACCAACGCAGTATATGACCCTCCTTCCACATATTTTATTAAAAAAAATATTTCTTCTTTTAAACTTTAGCCAACAGCTGTTGCTACAGTTTATACCCTGCCTACACAGAGCACTATGGTGCTCATGTTTTAGTAAAAAAAATACCACCTTTTAAACTGTAGCAATTGCAAACTGACTGGTACAAATGCAGCAAACAGTTTATATCCTGCTTGCGTGGAGAGCTATAGCACTCAGGATTCAGTAAAATAAGTTTACATTTTCTTTTTTTTTTTTTACTTTTAAATTGTAGTAAGCTGCTTGCCACAATGCAGCAAGCAGTTCCTACAGTTTGGACCACACATGGAGAGCTACAGCACTCAGCTTTAACAACAAATGAAATACCAGCTTATAAAACCTGGTATTGCACTAAAGAGAGATCCAGATCTGTTATTCATGCCCCCCCCCACTTTCTACTGGGTCAGTTGCCCCACTTGCCCATCCTAGCAAAGTTACTGCAGTCCACCCACAAGTTTAATAACGTCAACAGAAGTTCAGCCTCTTTTTCTTTCCAAGCTATATTTCACAAAATTGATTGATGCTTTATAGTGTCATATCTATTCACTAAGTTCAGTGCTGCTGGTCTTCATCCTGTTCATCTCCATGTCCCAACACCAGAAAGGAGGACAGGAAGGACCCGAAGTCAGAATCATCTGGCAAGGGTAAATTCTCAGGTAATCACAATACCATATAAAAACTAAATCCATCAGCAACCATATCAAAAGAGTTTGAAACTCAACTCCGCTATGCACATTGCGGGGGATGGTTGATGGGTGCTACAACTGAGGCAGTGAGGAATTTGAACATCTGCTGTTACAAGTAAGTAGTACTTGTGCAGCTATGTGTTCATTATTCCCATTTTTTGTAAATTCCCAAAGCTTACACTAAATGGGAAGTGGAAGGATAAGGTTTCAGGAACCCTTGGAGAATGGTCCTAGCAAAGCCTGCTTTGCACCTTGAAAGGAAATCCGGTTTGCAGTGCTTTGTGAATGAATGAACAGAGAACCAGGCTGCTCCCCTCTAGCATGATTCAACAGTCCACCTCTTTCCAATAAGCTATGGAAGAAAATACAGCCTTAGATGAGTGAGAGTTAACCTTGCCAGGAAGAGATTTACTATGGTGGGAGTAACTGAAATTAATAGCTGGGAGAAAAAAAACATCATGCAATAGTTTGTTTAGGGGCAGGTGGACCTTTCTTAACCCCCATACAGGAGACAAAGAGCTGTTTGACATTCCTAAAGTGATTTACTCATTCAATGCAGTACATTAGCTGCCCATGTTCATCCAAGGTATGTGGAATCTTTTCTCCCTAGATTTTTGGATAAGGATAGAACACTGGGAGATTGATGACTTGATTCAAGGTAAATTAAAAAAAAAAAACTTTAGGCATGAATGATAGATTATTGTATAACACAACCTTGGCCTTGTGAAAAATCAGGTAGGGTTGGGCACACCGGGAGAGCTTGCAACTCAGAGACTCACCTTCCAGATGTCAGAGCAATAAGTTAAATAGCCTTACAAGTAATGAACTGTAAATCAGCCTGAAAGGCGAGTTCAAAGGGAGGCAATGTCAATTTTTCAAGAACAAAGTTAAGATCCCAGAGAGGAGGAATTTGATTTCTCATGTGAAACACTCCTTTCATAAACTGTTTGACCATAAAGAGACAAAAGGGTTCCATGGGCAGACAAGCTGACTTGGCCAGAATATTCACTTTGATAGAAGGGTATGGCAAACTATCTCTAAGCAGCTTGTACAAATATTTCAAAACCTGAGGGGTTGAAACCATGTTAGGGACCTCTACTACTGACCAGGCACCACCTAGAGAACCACTTCCACTTGTAAATGTAAGATTGTCTAGTTGCAGGTTATCATGTCTCCTTAAATACCTGCTGCACATCCTCATGGAACAAGTACCTGAAAGGTATCAAGGTAGAATCAACCAGCTTGTCAACTGCAACTGCTCTAATTTGGGGTGTGCTATTCACCTCTGATACTGTGTAAGCCAGAACCAGTCTACGAGGTAGCTTGTAGTAATTGCCCTTGCCCAAATTCCATTAAAGGGGAGAACCAACTTTGCCTGGGCCAGAACAGGGATCCCATAATTATCTTTGGTAACTCTTTCTGAATATTTAGAAGTACTTTGGGAATCACTGAAAAGGATAGAAATACATGCAGGAACATACATGACCATGGAAATTATATTATATCTGTCTACCAAGCATGGCTACAAGGATGTCCTCAACACAATTTTTTTCAATTGTCTGCAGATCTAATTGAGGTGTTCCACACATCTGGATCAAGTCCTGAAAGACCTCTACATGGAGCTTCCCCTCATGAGGGTCTGTCCAGTATCTGCTTAATCTGCCAGGCACTGTGTTTTGTTTTGATGGAATGTACAAGGTCTGAAGAGTCACAGAATGCTGTACAGCCAGCTCCTAGGCCATCACTGCCAACCAGCAAAGATGGCATGACTATGTACCCCCTTGCTTGTTCAGGCACCACATCAGGATCCAGAGTCACCAAGTGGTGAAAAACTTTTATGGCATGAATCACTGCCAACATCTGGATTCAGAGACAGTTGTTCCCTTCACCATTGCAGCTCCTGTTTCAAAAATGCCAGACTGAAAATCCAATAAACAAAGGTGCTGGGTCCAACAATTCTTCAAGTACCATTGAATTTTTCTCATGAGTGATCTGGCAGTGGTACGATGAGGATCGCTGATGCCATAAGGCCTAGAATTTTGAGGAACTCTCTTGCTGAGGCCATGTCTAGAAGAAAGAAACATCCAAGAAAATGCCCTGATAAGTCTGAACTTTGTCTTCTGGTATGAAGTCTATCCAACACCCCAGGAAAACAATTTGTTGAGAGGGTGTGAAGAATAACTTTTGAATGTTCAGTCTGAAGCCCAAATGGGAAAGGATGGATGAAACCTGGTCTAATGACTCCAAGCACCTGGATACAGAATCTGCAAAAATCAGCAAGCTGTCTAAATAAGGAAAAATGTGGATGCATAAGGTTTTGCAATAGACAACTACTGGGGTCAGGCACTTTGTAAACACTCAAGGTGCAGTAGATAGCCAAAGAGGTATTGCAGAAAACTGATAATGTAATACAGACACAGCAAATCTCTAAGATTTCTTGAAATTGGGAGCTACAGGAATATGATAAGAATCCCTGAGATCTAGAGTCACCATGATACAGTGGTCTGGAAGCAACACTAGTATGGACTAAAAGGTGAGCATTTTGAATTTTGGAATTTTTATAAATGTGTTTAGAGAGGACAAATCTCAGGCAATTGTCCAGAAGTGCTCTTTTTTTTGGTAACAAAAAAGATTCTGGAGTAAAATCATTTGGCCTTTGTGTATCACAGGCACTGGTTCTATGACCCCCACATCTACCATGTGATGAAGAATTGGAGGAAACTGCTCTGTCTGACCTGGTGTGTGTAGGGCAATTCCCCAGAAAGAGGGTGGATTTTCTATCCACTGCCAAGTACATCCTCTGCAAATTATTTATTTTATTTATTTTACATTTGTTGACCGGGCTAGTCTAGCTGGATATATGTCCATTTTCAGTAGAGGCCCGGGGAGAAAAGCTCCAAACAGGAAATTGACAAAGTTAAACTAAGCAATTCTACAGAATTAAAACTAGGCAATACTAAATAAATTGAACTAAGCATTTCTATACAGAAAACATAAAATAAACACATTCTTTTTTTTTTTTTTTTTACTCTGAACTCATTTGCCTCAGACTATTTGTGGCCATGCTGCAGGGTTGGGCAAGAGCCTGTAGGAAGGAGAAAGAGGAGGAAGGGCAGGAGGGGGGGAAGGTGTGCTCCGTGACTCTGGAGAGTCATTCCTTTGCAGGAGGATTGATCCTTTTTTTGGAAAGAAACCTAGTCTGATTTCGAAAAATGATCCTTCAGCCATTTCCTTTTGTATCCCGGACTTTTGTTTGGCTAGGATTTTTTTCTACACTTTGAAGGGAGATGCCTTGTTTGGGGGGGAACTTTGATACGAGAAACATCCTAGATACATCATGCATTAGCTAGTCTCTATCATTCAACTGAGAGTCTGTGTAACAGAGCACCCAAACACCAATTCGGAACTTAAAGATGCATTCAAACTTCATATTTTAAATGATCAGAGATGTTCCGATTACATAACCGAGCATACTGTCTTAATACAACAGAAAGATGCATTCAAATTTCATATTTTAAATGATCAGAGATGTTCCGATTACATAACCAAGCATACTGTCTTAATACAACAGAAAGATGCATTCAAATTTCATATTTTAAATGATCAGAGATGTTCCGATTACATAACCGAGCATACTGTCTTAATACAACAGAAAGATGCATTCAAATGTCATATTTTAAATGATCAGAGATGTTCCGATTACATAACTGAGCATACTGTCTTAATACAACAGAAAGATGCATTCAAATTTCATATTTTAAATGATCAGAGATGTTCCGATTACATAACCGAGCATACTGTCTTAATACAACAGAAAGATGCATTCAAATTTCATATTTTAAATGATCAGAGATGTTCCGATTACATAACCAAGCATACTGTCTTAATACAACAGAAGCAGCATTTCTCGAGATTGTATCTGCACATTCTAGCACTCCTCTCAAAGCATGTTTCACACACAATTTCATTCATATAAGACTTCTGCTCTGCATGTAAGTATGCAGAAAATCATCCAAACTACACACACACTATAAAATAAATTTCCATGTAAAGCCATGATAATTTAACATTCTAAAGGCTAGATTACTAGAAACAGACATCCTTTTGCCCTGAAGATCTCTCCATTTCCCTTTTAATCAGGGGGCACTGGATTAGATGAAACAAAGTGCCTTTTATTTGAGTAGGCATCTGGGGAGACTGCAGCTGGGTCAGCAGTCAAATGAGAAAAAGAGCCCTGTCATATCAGACGAGACTCTATTTTAGAGACAGCTGGAATAAATACTTGCATCCAGCAGGCAGCTTTATAAACATCTGCCAAGGCCAGTAACAGAGGGAGGAAAGCCAAAGAATTGGGTATCTCTCCCATATAAGGTCATACATCCTACCTAGCTCAACGATAGTTCCTGAATGCTCCCAAGCAAAAACCATCACTAAATCTAGCAATCATGTGAGGAAAAGAGAACACTTCCTTCAACATAAGCTCACGTTCACCTTCTGAAGTATCAGAGTGACTTGACTCGGTATCAGCTAGGAAATCACCATTGTCCTCATCAGATTTTTCATCATTCTCTGCAACAACAGAAAGGTTTCCAACCAAACTGGCACTAGAGCCATGTATGGGAACACTACCACCAGAATTAGCTGTCTGCAGAACATTCTTAGCCAAGAAAGCCATATCAGTCTTATAAACAGCTATTACCTGACTATTAGAGGTATGATGAAGCTTCTGTTTGTTTTTTTGTGAAAATCATTCTTCTTTTTCTTCTTTTAGCTGCTCCCGTCAGGGGTCGCCACAGCGGATCAACTGTTTCCATTTCTTCATGTCCTCTGCATCTTGCTCTGTCACACCAACCACCTGCATGTCCTCTCTCACCACATCCATAAACCTTATCTTAGGCCTTCCTCTTTTCCTGTTACCTGGTAGCTTCATCCTTAGCATCTTTTTCCCAATATACTCTGCATCCCTCCTCAGCACATGTCCAAACCAACGTAATGTTGCCTCTCTGGCTTTGTCTCCAAACCTTCCAACCTGGGCTGACCCTCTAATATACTTACTCCTAATCCTGTCCACCCTCGTCACATCCAGTGCAAATCTTAACATCTTTAACTCTGCCAAGTCCAGCTCTGACTCCTGCCTTTTTGTCAATGCCACTGTCTCTAACCCATATAACATAGCTGGTCTCACTACCCTCTTGTAGACCTTCCTTTCAATCTTACTGGTACTAGTCTGTCACAAATCACTCCTGACACTCTTCTCCACCCACTCCATCCTGCCTGTACTCTCTTCTTCACCTCTCTTCTACACTCACCATTACTCTGAACTGTTGATCCCAAGTATTTAAACTCATCCACCTTCGCCACCTCTACTCCCTGCATCTTCACCATTCTTCTATCCTCTCTCTCATTCACACACATATATTCTGTCTTAGTCCTGCTGACCTTCATTCCTCTTCTCTCTAGAGCATATCTCCACCTCTCCAGGGTCTCCTCCATCTGTTCCCTACTCTCACTAGAGATCACAATGTCATCTGCAAACATCACAGTCCACGGGGACTCCTGTCTGATCTCGTCTGCCAACCTGTCCATCACCACTGCAAATAAGAAAGGGCTCAGAGCTGATCCTTGATGTAATCCCACCTCCACCTTAAATGCATCCGACACTCCCACCGCAGACCTCACTACTGTCACACTACCCTCGTATATAACCCGTACCACTCTTACATACTTCTCTGACACTCTCGATTTCCTCATACAATACCACAACTCCTCTCTAGGCACCCTGTCATATGCTTTCTCTAAGTCGACAAAGACACAATGCAACTCCTTCTGACCTTCTCTGTACTTCTCCATCAACACTCTCAGAGCAAACATCGCATCTGTAGTGCTCTTTCCCAGCATGAAACCATACTGCTGATCACTAATCATCACCTCCCTTCTTAACCTAGCTTCCACTACTCTTTCCCATAACTTCATGCTGTGACTGATCAATTTAATCCCTCTGTAGTTACTACAGCTCTGCACATCACCCTTATTCTTAAAAATAGGTACCAAAACACTTTTTTCTACATTCCTCAGGCATCCTCTCACTTTCCAAGATTTCATTAAACAATCTAGTTAAAAACTCCACTGCCATTTTACCTAAACACCTCCATGCTTCCACAGGTATGTCATCGGGACCAACAGCCTTTCCGTTCTTCATCCTCTTCATAGCTATCCTTACTTCCTCCTTGCTAATCCACTGCACTTCATGATTCACTATCCGCACATCATCCAACCTTCTCTCCCTCTCATTCTCTTCATTCATCAGTCCCTCAAAGTACTATTTCCATCTGCTCAACACACTCTCCTCACTTGTGAGTACGTTTCCCTCATTATCCTTTATCACCCTTACCTGCTGCACATCTTTACTAGCTCAGTCTCTCTGTCTAGCCAATCGGTACAGGTTCTTTTCTCCCTCCTTAGTGTCGAACCTTTCATACAACTCTTCATACGCCATATCCTTAGCCTTTGCCACCTCTCTCTTTGCCATGCACCTCATCTCCTTATACTCCTCTTGTCTACTTTCTTCATCTCTCTGACAATCCCACTTCTTCTTCGCCTGCCTCTTCCTCTGTATACTCTCCTGTATTTCGTCATTCCACCACCATGTCTCCTTGTCCTCCTTCCTCTTTCCAGATGTCACACCAAGCACCTTTCTAGCCATCTCCCTTACTAGCTCTGCTGTAGCTACCCAGCTATTCGGTAACTCTTCACTGCCACCCAGTGCTTGTCTTAACTCTTCCCTGAACTCCACTTCACAATTACCCTTTTTCAATTTCCACCATTTGATCCTTGGTGCTGCCCTCACACTCATCCTCCTCTTCTTGATCACCAATATCATCCTACAAACCACCATCCTATGCTGCCTAACTACACTTTCCCCCTTCACCACTTTACAGTTTCCAATCTCCTTCAGACTGGCCCTTCTACATAAGATATAATCCACCTGTGTGCATCTTCCTCCACTCTTGTATGTCACCCTATGCTCCTCCCTCTTGTTAAAATACATATTCATCACAGCCATGTCCATCCTTTTCACAAAATCCACTACCATTTTTTGTGAAATTCACTAGTAGATAAAATATCTGTGGACAGAGTATTGTGTCTAACAAGGGGTCTCTTACCCCAGACTACTCCTGCACCTAAAGGGTTTAGTTCTGCCATACTGGAACATCCTGAGAGGATGTGTCTAATCTCCATAGTGGTTGGCAAAACTATGCTAGAGAGAGACTGGGAAAAGGGTAAGTGGTCAGTGGGATGAGCAGTGGCCCCAATCAATACTTACAACAGGCTTAGGCATATTTTTATTGTTTTTTTTTCTTTTTAGATGCAACTGAATTTGATTGAAGGAGTTAGGATCCATCAAGTCTGGAAAGAATACCAGCCACAATAATAAACTAACAGTACTGGGTAATGTATCACAATAAGCACTTAAAGTTTCTAGGAACAAGTATGCCTCCCACACAACTAAACTCTGCCAGACTGTGCTATCATCACAAAAACAGTTCAAAATATGTTCAATTTTTTTTTACAACTGACAGAAGTGAAAGAATTTCCAGTACATAAAGACAAATCATCAAAGCAAGCAGTGTGCCAAAACAGTTTTAAAAATGAGCTCCACACACTATGTCAAACTGCCGTAAAATAATGTTTAATAACAATTTAAACTATATTTCCTTGTCAGTGAGGGTAGAATCTTCATGGTACATTCAAACACCTTTTTTCATAGTAAAAATCATGATCCAGTGTTAAAAACACACATAGCAGAGTCATATACATAGTAAACAAGGTATAAATGCTAGAAAAATCCAATTCTGCAATATTTTCCTGTGAAAAGAAGAAAAGTAATGCAAATAAAGCACAGTATAAACAGTAACAACAGGACTCTAGTGTTAAACAGTTTAAATGCATACTGCACCTCTGAGAAAAATACTGAAAGTTTCCTTATAAACAGTAAAACAAGCATTTGTCAAAGACAGAAGCCAAATAAATACTGCAGAAACTCCCATCGGAATTACTATAAACACTGACAGATATAAAATATAAAAATAAATGCATATTTTTAAATAAGCATAAAACAGAAAAAGAATAATAAATGCAATAAGAAAATTAGAGTAAATGGGTGCCCAGATAGGACTTATCTGAGCAGTAAGTTGGAAAAATCAGCACTGGATCCTGTAAACAGTCAAAGGACTTTCTTCTTTGAAAGGCAGGAAAAGACTGAACACATACCTCCTGTCACAGCTAAAGGCTTTCCTCTCAGGATATGCCCAGCCAGTCAGCTGTCACAGAAAGAGATATGGAGGTGAGTCGTAGCTTTTGAAAGCTTGACAGTACTGGGTTACTTAGGAAAATAACACAACATGCCACTGAGACAGTGGAAATGATGAACTTTTAACTGCTCATAACCTTACCCTATAGGCACTCTGCCATGGAATGCTCACTTGCAGTCTCTCTTTTCCATGTAGTTACATGCATCTACAAGCTTCTCAGTTAAAGATTTTTGAATTCTATCTTTTCAAATTATGACCATTTCTCTTGGACTTTAGTGACATTCTGTTAGCATCTACTAAACAGTGAAACCCATTGTGCAGAAGTGATTTTTTTCAGGTATGACCTGCAAGCTCAGTGTGGTTAAGTGAATCAAGAAGAGTTGCACATGAAAGTGATAATGGACAGAATAACCCAAGACTAGAGTGTGCACCAAAGCGTAACCCTCTGAGCTATACTGTAAGGCATGATTCCTTTGAAACAACTAATATGCCACTATCTTTCCTGCACTCGCTCATTTTTCAAAAGCATTCATGCTAAGTGCTGCACTACATGATTCAGCTTTCTGAGGTTTAATTTTTCAATCTCTGTATCTCTTAGTTCATGATGTAGGTCTCATTTTTACTGTTCGGGGCTTTCTCAATTTGCTACCCCTGAAGATTATCCTACAACAGATAAAGTACTCACCAAATTATCTGAGTTTTGAGAGAACTCTCTGCAGCAGGGCAGTTTTCTAACCCCTTCCCAATTATTGTACAGATTCCGCTTCAGACTCCCATGTCCTCCTCCTTGTGAGTGCTGCATGTACACAATTATATACCTTTACATAATTTGTTTCTGTCCTGCCCTGCTGGTGTTATCATCCATGTTCTACTTGGAACAGAAATTGGGAACATGGGCCAAGTAAATGTCCATGGTTTGGGAGTAATAATTCCATCATATCTGCCGGGGGGGAGCACAAATCCCAAATGCATCAGCAAGTTCTTTAAAGGATTATAAAGTGTTTTAAGGAAGATGACTAAAGGTGTTATAAGTACACTGTCTTTCAAAGTAAGATCAACTTGCTTTCTTCTTTTTTCCTGTTTTTATGTTATGAAGAAGCCTAAACGATAGTATACGATTCTCCTCCACAGTTCTTTCATCTGTCCTTCTCAATGACAGGCTAGTGGTGTGGTGACCCCCCCCCCCCCGATGGACTACCCAAAATTTTGAACCTTTCAAATGGTAACCCTAAAGCAGTATTTATTATAAATTGCCTGATAATGTGGTCTCTGTATCCCACATGGCCACCTACTTCATAACTGCATCATCACCTACTGTAATTTAATATCACTCATTTACCTTATTTTATTTTATATATTTGTTTTCTCAGTAGATGAACAGATACTTCTTGGACCCTTTTCAGCCACAACTAAGATAAGAAGGACCAGGATAAAAACAATACATTTTGGCTATTAAATGTAGCAAATCAATCATGCTTTTGAGAGGCAAAAGGAAATTGCAAAACTCCACATAGACAGTGACCAAACATCAGGACTGAAGCTGCAAGGTTTAGATATTACCCATGAGCAACCCTGCTGCCACATGATCTTTATACATAACTGGTCTCAAGCAGGTTCAAAATCAGTGTGAGGCTTGTGCTTGTACTACACAGAAAACAATGCAGACCAGAAGCCCACAATCTCGAGCAGGAAGAAACACGTTTTCAGTATGTGTAACTTTTATTACTAGTTTATAAATGCTACCACTCTTTCAGGTTAGTCATTCAGGAAGCTATCAATTAATGTATACATCCTGTAGGAATAATAACACCAAAACATAATTACTGCATCCTTAGCAACCATACAGTGGTTATGCATCAAAGGAATATGTGACAGAATAAACCAGCAAAATGACCTTCTAACATTTTAAATGTATTAAGTATTAAAAACACATCTGTCTGAATTACTGTAAAAGGTCATGGTTATAGAAGGTAAGGTTAGAGAAAAACACTGATAATTAAATTTTTCTATGTGAACTCTAACTTTGGACATCTTAATCATGACCTGCACTGCCTTTGAAGCTCCACGATGCTAGTCATAATAAATAATGACTGACTGTTTATCACATGCTGTAGCAAGTGCTGATGAAATACTGCTGTACACACCGTGTTCAGTCCACAACTCAGGCCAATGTGTGTTGCTGTATTTATGAACTATTTTTATTTTGAGGGAGCTTCTTTTTAAGTGTGTGAGCCTCTGAATTTATACTGCATATCTGTGCATATAGTGTGTGGGGATTTGTGTAGATATATATATGTGTGCGTGTGTGTGTGTGTGTGTGTGTGTGTGTGTGTGTGTGTGTGTGTGTGTGTGCATGTATATATAAATGTACACACAAGAAATACAAAAATTACTAAGAAAGCAAGACTTGAACTATGCCCCGACAAACTCACACCTAGATACACTGTATGGCTTGGTCTTGTACTGAGGGACTTTTGCACATGAGTTTGCTCTCACCAGGGCATCTTACTCAGCTCAATCACTTGCTGTGTGTGTGTGTGTGTGTGTGTGTGTGTGTGTGTGTGTGTGTGTGTGTGTATACATACATACACACACGCAAAGTTATGTTGGAAAAACAGAAAAAAAATTTTTCTCTGATTAAACTGCTTGTGCAAGCCTGAGTCCTACACCCATAGTCATGGATTTTAGTTATTCTTACTTATCC